>NW_027476975.1:0-113068 GCF_051020955.1 Megalopta genalis | reverse complement strand
TTTGTTTCGCAAGGATTCGAAGATCAGCCTTCTACTTCGCATTGATTTGAAGCTAAATCATGTGTTTCGCTTGGATTTCAAGCTAACTCGTTTGTTTCGCATGCAATTGAAGCTAAATCATGTATATCACAATTATTTGAAGCTAAACCATTTGATTCGCATGGATTTCAAAATAAGCCTTCTACTTCGCATTGATTTTAATCTAAATCATCTGTTTCGGATGGATTTAAAGCTATCTCGTTTTTTTCGCATGCAGTTGAAGATATATCATGTATATCACAGGTATTTGAAGCTAAACCATTTGTTTCGCATGGATTCGTATATAAGCCTTCTAAATCGCATTGATGTCAAGCTAAATCATATGTTTCGCATAGATTTGAAGCTAACTCGCTAATTTTGCATGCTGTTGAAGCTTATTCATGTATATCACAAATATTTGAAGCTAAACCATTTGTTTCGCAAGGATTCGAAGATCAGCCTTCTACTTCGCATTGATAAGAAGCTAACTCATGTGTTTCGCATGGATTTGAAGCTAACTCGTTAGTTTTGCATGCTGTTGAAGCTAAATCATGTATATCACAAGTATTTGAAGCTTAACCATTTGTTTCGCAAGGATTCGAAGAGCAGCCTTCTACTTCGCATTGATAAGAAGCAAAATCATGTGTTTCGCATGGATTTGAAGCTAACTCGTTCGTTTCGCTTGCATTTGAAGCTAAATCATGAACATCACATGTATTTGAAGCTGAACCACTTGTTTCGCATAGATTTGAAGATAAGCCTTCTACTTCGCATTGATTTGAAGCTAAATCATGTGTTTCGAATGGATTTGAAGCTAACTCGTTTGTTTCGCAAGCAATTGAAGCTAAATCATGTATATCACAATTATTTGAAGCTAAACCATTTGATTCGCATGGATTTCAAAATACGCCTTCTACTTCGCATTGATTTTAATCTAAATCATCTGTTTCGGATGGATTTAAAGCCATCTCGTTTGTTTCGCATGCAGTTGAAGATAAATCATGTATATCACAGGTATATGAAGCTAAACCAGTTGTTTCGCATGGATTCGAAGATAAGCCTTCTAAATCGCATTGATTTCAAGCTAAATCATGTGATTCGCATGGATTTGAAGCTAACTCGCTAGTTTTGCATGCTGTTGAAGCTTATTCATGTACATCACAAGTATTTGAAGTTAAACCATTTGTTTCGCAAGGATTCGAAGATCGGCCTTCTACTTCGCATTGATAAGAAGCTAAATCATGTGTTTCGCTTGGATTTCAAGCTAACCCGTTTGTTTCGCATGCAACTGAAGCTAAATCATGTATATCACAATTATTTGAAGCTAAACCATTTGATTCGCATGGATTTCAAAATAAGCCTTCTACTTCGCATTGATTTTAATCTAAATCATCTGTTTCGGATGGATTTAAAGCTATCTCGTTTTTTTCGCATGCAGTTGAAGATAAATCATGTATATCACAGGTATTTGAAGCTAAACCATTTGTTTCGCATGGATTCGAATATAAGCCTTCTAAATCGCATTGATGTCAAGCTAAATCATATGTTTCGCATAGATTTGAAGCTAACTCGCTAATTTTGCATGCTGTTGAAGCTTATTCATGTATATCACAAGTATTTGAAGCTAAACCATTTGTTTCGCAAGGATTCGAAGATCAGCCTTCTACTTCGCATTGATAAGAAGCTAACTCATGTGTTTCGCATGGATTTGAAGCTAACTCGTTAGTTTTGCATGCTGTTGAAGCTAAATCATGTATATCACAAGTATTTGAAGCTAAACCATTTGTTTCGCAAGGTTACGAAGATCAGCCTTCTACTTCGCATTGATAAGAAGCAAAATCATGTGTTTCGCATGGATGTGAAGCAAACTCGTTCGTTTCGCTTGCATTTGAAGCTAAATCATGCACATCACAAGTATTTGAAGCTGAACCACTTGTTTCGCATGGATTTGAAGATAAGCCTTCTACTTCGCATTGATTTGAAGCTAATTCATGTGTTTCGAATGGATTTGAAGCTAACCGTTTGTTTCGCATGCAATCGAAGCTACATCATGTATATCACAATTATTTGAAGCTAAACCATTTGATTCGCATGGATTTCAAAATAAGCCTTCTACTTCCCATTGATTTTAATCTAAATCATCTGTTTCGGATGGATTTAAAGCTATCTCGTTTGTTCGCATGCAGTTGAAGATAAATCATGTATATCACAAGTATTTGAAGCTTAACCATTTGTTTCGCAAGGATTCGAAGAGCAGCCTTCTACTTCGCATTGATAAGAAGCAAAATCATGTGTTTCGCATGGATTTGAAGCTAACTCGTTCGTTTCGCTTGCATTTGAAGCTAAATCATGAACATCACATGTATTTGAAGCTGAACCACTTGTTTCGCATAGATTTGAAGATAAGCCTTCTACTTCGCATTGATTTGAAGCTAAATCATGTGTTTCGAATGGATTTGAAGCTAACTCGTTTGTTTCGCAAGCAATTGAAGCTAAATCATGTATATCACAATTATTTGAAGCTAAACCATTTGATTCGCATGGATTTCAAAATACGCCTTCTACTTCGCATTGATTTTAATCTAAATCATCTGTTTCGGATGGATTTAAAGCCATCTCGTTTGTTTCGCATGCAGTTGAAGATAAATCATGTATATCACAGGTATATGAAGCTAAACCAGTTGTTTCGCATGGATTCGAAGATAAGCCTTCTAAATCGCATTGATTTCAAGCTAAATCATGTGATTCGCATGGATTTGAAGCTAACTCGCTAGTTTTGCATGCTGTTGAAGCTTATTCATGTACATCACAAGTATTTGAAGTTAAACCATTTGTTTCGCAAGGATTCGAAGATCGGCCTTCTACTTCGCATTGATAAGAAGCTAAATCATGTGTTTCGCTTGGATTTCAAGCTAACCCGTTTGTTTCGCATGCAACTGAAGCTAAATCATGTATATCACAATTATTTGAAGCTAAACCATTTGATTCGCATGGATTTCAAAATAAGCCTTCTACTTCGCATTGATTTTAATCTAAATCATCTGTTTCGGATGGATTTAAAGCTATCTCGTTTTTTTCGCATGCAGTTGAAGATAAATCATGTATATCACAGGTATTTGAAGCTAAACCATTTGTTTCGCATGGATTCGAATATAAGCCTTCTAAATCGCATTGATGTCAAGCTAAATCATATGTTTCGCATAGATTTGAAGCTAACTCGCTAATTTTGCATGCTGTTGAAGCTTATTCATGTATATCACAAGTATTTGAAGCTAAACCATTTGTTTCGCAAGGATTCGAAGATCAGCCTTCTACTTCGCATTGATAAGAAGCTAACTCATGTGTTTCGCATGGATTTGAAGCTAACTCGTTAGTTTTGCATGCTGTTGAAGCTAAATCATGTATATCACAAGTATTTGAAGCTAAACCATTTGTTTCGCAAGGTTACGAAGATCAGCCTTCTACTTCGCATTGATAAGAAGCAAAATCATGTGTTTCGCATGGATGTGAAGCAAACTCGTTCGTTTCGCTTGCATTTGAAGCTAAATCATGCACATCACAAGTATTTGAAGCTGAACCACTTGTTTCGCATGGATTTGAAGATAAGCCTTCTACTTCGCATTGATTTGAAGCTAATTCATGTGTTTCGAATGGATTTGAAGCTAACCGTTTGTTTCGCATGCAATCGAAGCTACATCATGTATATCACAATTATTTGAAGCTAAACCATTTGATTCGCATGGATTTCAAAATAAGCCTTCTACTTCCCATTGATTTTAATCTAAATCATCTGTTTCGGATGGATTTAAAGCTATCTCGTTTGTTCGCATGCAGTTGAAGATAAATCATGTATATCACAAGTATTTGAAGCTAATCCATTTGTTTCGCGTGGATTCGAAGATCAGCCTTCTACTTCGCATTGATTTGAAGTTAAATCATATGTTTCGCATGGATTTGAAGCTAATCGTTTGTATCGCATGCAGTTGAAGCTAAATCATGTATATCACAAGTATTTGAAGCTAAACCATTTGATTCGCATGGATTTGATGCTATGCCATTTACTTCGCTTTTATTTGAAACTGAATCATGTGTTTCTCTTGAATTTGAAGCTAACTAGTTTGTTTCGTAATGCAGTTGAAGCTAAATCATGTATATCACAATTATTTGAAGCTAAACCATTTGATTCGCATGGATTTCAAAATAAGCCTTCTACTTCGCATTGATTTTAATCTAAATCATCTGTTTCGCATGCATTTAAACCTATCTCGTTTGTTTCGCATGCAGTTGAAGATAAATCATGTATATCACAGGTATATGAAGCTAAACCAGTTGTTTCGCATGGATTCGAAGATAAGCCTTCTAAATCGCATTGATTTCAAGCTAAATCATGTGATTCGCATGGATTTGAAGCTAACTCGCTAGTTTTGCATGCTGTTGAAGCTTATTCATGTACATCACAAGTATTTGAAGTTAAACCATTTGTTTCGCAAGGATTCGAAGATCGGCCTTCTACTTCGCATTGATAAGAAGCTAAATCATGTGTTTCGCTTGGATTTCAAGCTAACCCGTTTGTTTCGCATGCAACTGAAGCTAAATCATGTATATCACAATTATTTGAAGCTAAACCATTTGATCCGCATGGATTTCAAAATAAGCCTTCTACTTCGCATTGATTTTAATCTAAATCATCTGTTTCGGATGGATTTAAAGCTATCTCGTTTTTTTCGCATGCAGTTGAAGATAAATCATGTATATCACAGGTATTTGAAGCTAAACCATTTGTTTCGCATGGATTCGAATATAAGCCTTCTAAATCGCATTGATGTCAAGCTAAATCATATGTTTCGCATAGATTTGAAGCTAACTCGCTAATTTTGCATGCTGTTGAAGCTTATTCATGTTTATCACAAGTATTTGAAGCTAAACCATTTGTTTCGCAAGGATTCAAAGATCAGCCTTCTACTTCGCATTGATAAGAAGCTAACTCATGTGTTTCGGATGGATTTGAAGCTAACTCGTTAGTTTTGCATGCTGTTGAAGCTAAATCATGTATATCACAAGTATTTGAAGCTAAACCATTTGTTTCGCAAGGTTACGAAGATCAGCCTTCTACTTCGCATTGATTTGAAACTAAATCATGTGTTTCGCTTGGATTTCAAGCTAACTCGTTTGTTACGCATGCAGTTGAAGCTGAATCATGTATATCCCAAGTATTTGAAGCTCAACAATTTGATTCGCATGAATTTCAAAATAAGCCTTCTACTTCGCATTGATTTGAAGCGAAATCATGTGTTTCGCTTGGATTTCAAGCTAACTCGTTTTTTTCGCATGCAATTGAAGCTAAATAATGTATCAAACAAGTATTTGAAGCTAAACCATTTGTTTCGCATGGATTCGAAGATCAGCCATCTACCTCGTATTGATTTAAATCTAAATCATGTTTTTCGCATGGATTTGAAGCTAACTCGTTTGTATCGCATGCAGTTGAAACCAAATCATGTATATCACAATTATTTGAAGCTAAACCACTTGATTCGCATGGATTTCAAAATAAGCCTTCTACTTCGCATTGATTTTAATCTAAATCATCTGTTTCGCATGGATTTAAAGCTATCTCGTTTGTTTCGCATGCAGTTGAAGATAAATCATGTATATCACAGGTATTTCAAGCTAAACCATTTGATTCGCATGGATTTGATGCTATGCCATCTACTTCGCTTTTATTTGAAACTGAATCATGTGTTTCTCTTGAATTTGAAGCTAACTCGTTCGTTTCACATGCAGTTGAAGCTCAATCATGAATGCCACAAGTATTTGAAGCTGAACCATTTGTTTCGCACGAATATCAGGCTAAACCATGTGTTTGGAATGAATTTGGAGCTAAATCATGTGTTTCGCATAGATTTGAAGCTAACTAATTTGTTACGCATGCAGTTGAAGCTGAATCATGTATATCCCAAGTATTTGAAGCTAAACCATTTGTTTCGCAAGGATTCAAAGATCAGCCTTCTACTTCGCATTGATAAGAAGCTAACTCATGTGTTTCGGATGGATTTGAAGCTAACTCGTTAGTTTTGCATGCTGTTGAAGCTAAATCATGTATATCACAAGTATTTGAAGCTAAACCATTTGTTTCGCAAGGTTACGAAGATCAGCCTTCTACTTCGCATTGATTTGAAACTAAATCATGTTTTTCGCTTGGATTTCAAGCTAACTCGTTTGTTACGCATGCAGTTGAAGCTGAATCATGTATATCCCAAGTATTTGAAGCTCAACAATTTGATTCGCATGAATTTCAAAATAAGCCTTCTACTTCGCATTGATTTGAAGCAAAATCATGCGTTTCGCATGGATTTGAAGCTAACTCGTTCGTTTCGCTTGCATTTGAAGCTAAATCATGAACATCACATGTATTTGAAGCTGAACCACTTGTTTCGCATGGATTTGAAGATAAGCCTTCTACTTCGCATTGATTTGAAGCTAACTCATTTGTTACGCATGCAGTTGAATCTGAATCATGCATATCCCAAGTATTTGAAGCTCAACCATTTGATTCGCATGGATTTGAAGATAAGCCTTCTACTTCGCATTGATTTTAATCTAAATCATGTGTTTCGCATGCATTTGAAGCTAATCGTTTGTATCGCATGGAGTTGAAGCTAAATCATGTATATCACAAGTATTTGCAGCTAAACCATTTGATTCGCATGGATTTGATGCAATGCCATCTACTTCGCTTTTATTTGAAACTGAATCATGTGTTTCTCTTGAATTTGAAGCTAACTAGTTTGTTTCGTAATGCAGTTGAAGCTAAATCATGTATATCACAATTATTTGAAGCTAAACCATTTGATTCGCACGGATTTCAAAATAAGCCTTCTACTTCGCATTGATTTTGATCTAAATCATCTGTTTCGCATGGATTAAAAGCTATCTCGTTTGTTTCGCATGCAGTTGAAGATAAATCATGTATATCACAGGTATTTGAAGCTAAACCAGATGTTTCGCATGGATTCGAAGATAAGCCTTCTAAATCGCATTGATTTCAAGCTAAATCATGTGTTTCGCATGGATTTGAAGCTAACTCGCTAGTTTTGCATGCTGTTGAAACTTATTCATGTACATCACAAGTATTTGAAGCTAAACCATTTGTTTCGCAAGGATTCGAAGATCAGCCTTCTACTTCGCATTGATTTGAAGCTAAATCATGTGTTTCGCTTGGATTTCAAGCTAACTCGTTTGTTTCGCATGCAATTGAAGCTAAATCATGTATATCACAATTATTTGAAGCTAAACCATTTGATTCGCATGGATTTCAAAATAAGCCTTCTACTTCGCATTGATTTTAATCTAAATCATCTGTTTCGGATGGATTTAAAGCTATCTCGTTTTTTTCGCATGCAGTTGAAGATATATCATGTATATCACAGGTATTTGAAGCTAAACCATTTGTTTCGCATGGATTCGTATATAAGCCTTCTAAATCGCATTGATGTCAAGCTAAATCATATGTTTCGCATAGATTTGAAGCTAACTCGCTAATTTTGCATGCTGTTGAAGCTTATTCATGTATATCACAAATATTTGAAGCTAAACCATTTGTTTCGCAAGGATTCGAAGATCAGCCTTCTACTTCGCATTGATAAGAAGCTAACTCATGTGTTTCGCATGGATTTGAAGCTAACTCGTTAGTTTTGCATGCTGTTGAAGCTAAATCATGTATATCACAAGTATTTGAAGCTTAACCATTTGTTTCGCAAGGATACGAAGAGCAGCCTTCTACTTCGCATTGATAAGAAGCAAAATCATGTGTTTCGCATGGATTTGAAGCTAACTCGTTCGTTTCGCTTGCATTTGAAGCTAAATCATGAACATCACATGTATTTGAAGCTGAACCACTTGTTTCGCATAGATTTGAAGATAAGCCTTCTACTTCGCATTGATTTGAAGCTAAATCATGTGTTTCGAATGGATTTGAAGCTAACTCGTTTGTTTCGCAAGCAATTGAAGCTAAATCATGTATATCACAATTATTTGAAGCTAAACCATTTGATTCGCATGGATTTCAAAATACGCCTTCTACTTCGCATTGATTTTAATCTAAATCATCTGTTTCGGATGGATTTAAAGCTATCTCGTTTTTTTCGCATGCAGTTGAAGATAAATCATGTATATCACAGGTATTTGAAGCTAAACCATTTGTTTCGCATGGATTCGAATATAAGCCTTCTAAATCGCATTGATGTCAAGCTAAATCATATGTTTCGCATAGATTTGAAGCTAACTCGCTAATTTTGCATGCTGTTGAAGCTTATTCATGTATATCACAAGTATTTGAAGCTAAACCATTTGTTTCGCAAGGATTCGAAGATCAGCCTTCTACTTCGCATTGATAAGAAGCTAACTCATGTGTTTCGCATGGATTTGAAGCTAACTCGTTAGTTTTGCATGCTGTTGAAGCTAAATCATGTATATCACAAGTATTTGAAGCTAAACCATTTGTTTCGCAAGGTTACGAAGATCAGCCTTCTACTTCGCATTGATAAGAAGCAAAATCATGTGTTTCGCATGGATGTGAAGCAAACTCGTTCGTTCCGCTTGCATTTGAAGCTAAATCATGCACATCACAAGTATTTGAAGCTGAACCACTTGTTTCGCATGGATTTGAAGATAAGCCTTCTACTTCGCATTGATTTGAAGCTAATTCATGTGTTTCGAATGGATTTGAAGCTAACCGTTTGTTTCGCATGCAATCGAAGCTACATCATGTATATCACAATTATTTGAAGCTAAACCATTTGATTCGCATGGATTTCAAAATAAGGCTTCTACTTCCCATTGATTTTAATCTAAATCATCTGTTTCGGATGGATTTAAAGCTATCTCGTTTGTTCGCATGCAGTTGAAGATAAATCATGTATATCACAAGTATTTGAAGCTAATCCATTTGTTTCGCGTGGATTCGAAGATCAGCCTTCTACTTCGCATTGATTTGAAGTTAAATCATATGTTTCGCATGGATTTGAAGCTAATCGTTTGTATCGCATGCAGTTGAAGCTAAATCATGTATATCACAAGTATTTGAAGCTAAACCATTTGATTCGCATGGATTTGATGCTATGCCATTTACTTCGCTTTTATTTGAAACTGAATCATGTGTTTCTCTTGAATTTGAAGCTAACTAGTTTGTTTCGTAATGCAGTTGAAGCTAAATCATGTATATCACAATTATTTGAAGCTAAACCATTTGATTCGCATGGATTTCAAAATAAGCCTTCTACTTCGCATTGATTTTAATCTAAATCATCTGTTTCGCATGCATTTAAACCTATCTCGTTTGTTTCGCATGCAGTTGAAGATAAATCATGTATATCACAGGTATATGAAGCTAAACCAGTTGTTTCGCATGGATTCGAAGATAAGCCTTCTAAATCGCATTGATTTCAAGCTAAATCATGTGATTCGCATGGATTTGAAGCTAACTCGCTAGTTTTGCATGCTGTTGAAGCTTATTCATGTACATCACAAGTATTTGAAGTTAAACCATTTGTTTCGCAAGGATTCGAAGATCGGCCTTCTACTTCGCATTGATAAGAAGCTAAATCATGTGTTTCGCTTGGATTTCAAGCTAACCCGTTTGTTTCGCATGCAACTGAAGCTAAATCATGTATATCACAATTATTTGAAGCTAAACCATTTGATCCGCATGGATTTCAAAATAAGCCTTCTACTTCGCATTGATTTTAATCTAAATCATCTGTTTCGGATGGATTTAAAGCTATCTCGTTTTTTTCGCATGCAGTTGAAGATAAATCATGTATATCACAGGTATTTGAAGCTAAACCATTTGTTTCGCATGGATTCGAATATAAGCCTTCTAAATCGCATTGATGTCAAGCTAAATCATATGTTTCGCATAGATTTGAAGCTAACTCGCTAATTTTGCATGCTGTTGAAGCTTATTCATGTTTATCACAAGTATTTGAAGCTAAACCATTTGTTTCGCAAGGATTCAAAGATCAGCCTTCTACTTCGCATTGATAAGAAGCTAACTCATGTGTTTCGGATGGATTTGAAGCTAACTCGTTAGTTTTGCATGCTGTTGAAGCTAAATCATGTATATCACAAGTATTTGAAGCTAAACCATTTGTTTCGCAAGGTTACGAAGATCAGCCTTCTACTTCGCATTGATTTGAAACTAAATCATGTGTTTCGCTTGGATTTCAAGCTAACTCGTTTGTTACGCATGCAGTTGAAGCTGAATCGTGTATATCCCAAGTATTTGAAGCTCAACAATTTGATTCGCATGAATTTCAAAATAAGCCTTCTACTTCGCATTGATTTGAAGCGAAATCATGTGTTTCGCTTGGATTTCAAGCTAACTCGTTTTTTTCGCATGCAATTGAAGCTAAATAATGTATCAAACAAGTATTTGAAGCTAAACCATTTGTTTCGCATGGATTCGAAGATCAGCCATCTACCTCGTATTGATTTAAATCTAAATCATGTTTTTCGCATGGATTTGAAGCTAACTCGTTTGTATCGCATGCAGTTGAAACCAAATCATGTATATCACAATTATTTGAAGCTAAACCACTTGATTCGCATGGATTTCAAAATAAGCCTTCTACTTCGCATTGATTTTAATCTAAATCATCTGTTTCGCATGGATTTAAAGCTATCTCGTTTGTTTCGCATGCAGTTGAAGATAAATCATGTATATCACAGGTATTTCAAGCTAAACCATTTGATTCGCATGGATTTGATGCTATGCCATCTACTTCGCTTTTATTTGAAACTGAATCATGTGTTTCTCTTGAATTTGAAGCTAACTCGTTCGTTTCACATGCAGTTGAAGCTCAATCATGAATGTCACAAGTATTTGAAGCTGAACCATTTGTTTCGCACGAATATCAGGCTAAACCATGTGTTTGGAATGAATTTGGAGCTAAATCATGTGTTTCGCATAGATTTGAAGCTAACTAATTTGTTACGCATGCAGTTGAAGCTGAATCATGTATATCCCAAGTATTTGAAGCTCAACCATTTGATTCTGAAGCTAACTCGTTCGTTTCGCTTGCATTTGAAGCTAAATCATGCAGATCACAAGTATTTGAAGCTGAACCACTTGTTTCGCATGGATTTGAAGATAAGCCTTCTACTTCGCATTGATTTGAAGCTAAATCATGTGTTTCGAATGGATTTGAAGCTAACTCGTTTGTTTCGCATGCAATTGAAGCTAAATCATGTATATCACAATTATTTGAAGCTAAATAATTTGATTCGCATGGATTTCAAAATAAGCCTTCTACTTCGCATTGATTTTAATCTAAATCATCTGTTTCGGATGGATTTAAAGCTATCTCGTTTGTTTCGCATGCAGTTGAAGATAAATCATGTATATCACAAGTATTTGAAGCTAATCCATTTGTTTCGCGTGGATTCGAAGATCAGCCTTCTATTTCGCATTGATTTGAAGTTAAATCATATGTTTCGCGTGGATTTGAAGCTAATCGTTTGTATCGCATGCAGTTGAAGCTAAATCATGTATATCACAAGTATTTGAAGCTAAACCATTTGATTCGCATGGTTTTGATGCTATGCCATCTACTTCGCTTTTATTTGAAACTGAATCATGTGTTTCTCTTGAATTTGAAGCTAACACGTTCGTTTCACATGCAGTTGAAGCTAAATCATGTATGTCACAAGTATTGGAAGCTGAACCATTTGTTTCGCACGAATATCAGGCTAAACCATGTGTTTGGAATGAATTTGAAGCTAAATCATGTGTTTCGCATAGATTTGAAGCTAACTCATTTGTTACGCATGCAGTTGAATCTGAATCATGCATATCCCAAGTATTTGAAGCTCAACCATTTGATTCGCATGGATTTGAAGATAAGCCTTCTACTTCGCATTGATTTTAATCTAAATCATGTGTTTCGCATGCATTTGAAGCTAATCGTGTGTATCGCATGGAGTTGAAGCTAAATCATGTATATCACAAGTATTTGCAGCTAAACCATTTGATTCGCATGGATTTGATGCAATGCCATCTACTTCGCTTTTATTTGAAACTGAATCATGTGTTTCTCTTGAATTTGAAGCTAACTAGTTTGTTTCGTAATGCAGTTGAAGCTAAATCATGTATATCACAATTATTTGAAGCTAAACCATTTGATTCGCACGGATTTCAAAATAAGCCTTCTACTTCGCATTGATTTTGATCTAAATCATCTGTTTCGCATGGATTAAAAGCTATCTCGTTTGTTTCGCATGCAGTTGAAGATAAATCATGTATATCACAGGTATTTGAAGCTAAACCAGTTGTTTCGCATGGATTCGAAGATAAGCCTTCTAAATCGCATTGATTTCAAGCTAAATCATGTGTTTCGCATGGATTTGAAGCTAACTCTTGCATGCTGTTGAAGCTTATTCATGTACATCACAAGTATTTGAAGCTAAACCATTTGTTTCGCAAGGATTCGAAGATCAGCCTTCTACTTCGCATTGATAAGAAGCTAAATCATGTGTTTCGCTTGGATTTCAAGCTAACTCGTTTGTTTCGCATGCAATTGAAGTTAAATCATGTATATCACAATTATTTGAAGCTAAACCATTTGATTCGCATGGATTTCAAAATAAGCCTTCTACTTCGCATTGATTTTAATCTAAATCATCTGTTTCGGATGGATTTAAAGCTATCTCGTTTTTTTCGCATGCAGTTGAAGATATATCATGTATATCACAGGTATTTGAAGCTAAACCATTTGTTTCTCATGGATTCGAATATAAGCCTTCTAAATCGCATTGATGTCAAGCTAAATCATATGTTTCGCATAGATTTGAAGCTAACTCGCTAATTTTGCATGCTGTTGAAGCTTATTCATGTATATCACAAGTATTTGAAGCTAAACCATTTGTTTCGCAAGGATTCGAAGATCAGCCTTCTACTTCGCATTGATAAGAAGCTAACTCATGTGTTTCGCATGGATTTGAAGCTAACTCGTTAGTTTTGCATGCTGTTGAAGCTAAATCATGTATATCACAAGTATTTGAAGCTAAACCATTTGTTTCGCAAGGATACGAAGATCAGCCTTCTACTTCGCATTGATAAGAAGCAAAATCATGTGTTTCGAATGGATTTGAAGCTAACTCGTTCGTTTCGCTTGCATTTGAAGCTAAATCATGCACATCACAAGTATTTGAAGCTGAACCACTTGTTTCGCATGGATTTGAAGATAAGCCTTCTACTTCGCATTGATTTGAAGCTAAATCATGTGTGTCGAATGGATTTGAAGCTAACTCGATTGTTTCGCATGCAATTGAAGCTACATCATGTATATCACAATTATTTGAAGCTAAACCATTTGATTCGCATGGATTTCAAAATAAGCCTTCTACTTCGCATTGATTTTAATCTAAATCATCTGTTTCGGATGGATTTAAAGCTATCTCGTTTTTTTCGCATGCAGTTGAAGATAAATCATGTATATCACAAGTATTTGAAGCTAATCCATTTGTTTCGCGTGGATTCGAAGATCAGCCTTCTACTTCGCATTGATTTGAAGATAAATCATATGTTTCGCATGGATTTGAAGCTAATCGTTTGTATCGCATGCAGTTGAAGCTAAATCATGTATATCACAAGTATTTGAAGCTAAACCATTTGATTCGCATGGATTTGATGCTATGCCATCTACTTCGCTTTTATTTGAAACTGAATCATGTGTTTCTCTTGAATTTGAAGCTAACACGTTCGTTTCACATGCAGTTGAAGCTAAATCATGTATGTCACAAGTATTTGAAGCTGAACCATTTGTTTCGCACGAATATCAGGCTAAACCATGTGTTTGGATTGAATTTGAAGCTAAATCATGCGTTTCGCATAGATTTGAAGCTAACTCATTTGTTACGCATGCAGTTGAAGCTGAATCATGTATATCCTAAGTATTTGAAGCTCAACCATTTGATTCGCATGGATTTGAAGATAAGCCTTCTACTTCGCATTGATTTTAATCTAAATCATGTGTTTCGCATGCATTTGAAGCTAATCGTTTGTATCGCATGGAGTTGAAGCTAAATCATGTATATCACAAGTATTTGCAGCTAAACCATTTGATTCGCATGGTTTTGATGCAATGCCATCAACTTCGCTTTTATTTGAAACTGAATCATGTGTTTCTCTTGAATTTAAAGCTAACTAGTTTGTTTCGTAATGCAGTTGAAGCTAAATCATGTATATCACAATTATTTGAAGCTAAACCATTTGATTCGCATGGATTTCAAAATAAACCTTCTACTTCGCATTGATTTTAATCTAAATCATCTGTTTCGCATGGATTTAAAGCTATCTCGTTTGTTTCGCATGCAGTTGAAGATAAATCATGTATATTACAGGTATTTGAAGCTAAACCAGTTGTTTCGCAAGGATTCGAAGATAAGCCTTCTAAATCGCATTGATTTCAAGCTAAATCATGTGTTTCGCATGGATTTGAAGCTAACTCGCTAGTTTTGCATGCTGTTGAAGCTTATTCATGTACATCACAAGTATTTGAAGCTAAACCATTTGTTTCGCAAGGATTCGAAGATCAGCCTTCTACTTCGCATTGATAAGAAGCTAAATCATGTGTTTCGCTTGGATTTCAAGCTAACTCGTTTGTTTCGCATGCAATTGAAGCTAAATCATGTATATCACAATTATTTGAAGCTAAACCATTTGATTCGCATGGATTTCAAAATAAGCCTTCTACTTCGCATTGATTTTAATCTAAATCATCTGTTTCGGATGGATTTAAAGCTATCTCGTTTTTTTCGCATGCAGTTGAAGATATATCATGTATATCACAGGTATTTGAAGCTAAACCATTTGTTTCTCATGGATTCGAATATAAGCCTCCTAAATCGCATTGATGTCAAGCTAAATCATATGTTTCGCATAGATTTGAAGCTAACTCGCTAATTTTGCATGCTGTTGAAGCTTATTCATGTATATCACAAGTATTTGAAGCTAAACCATTTGTTTCGCAAGGATTCGAAGATCAGCCTTCTACTTCGCATTGATAAGAAGCTAACTCATGTGTTTCGCTTGGATTTGAAGCTAACTCGTTAGTTTTGCATGGTGTTGAAGCTAAATCATGTATATCACAAGTATTTGAAGCTAAACCATTTGTTTCGCAAGGATACGAAGATCAGCCTTCTACTTCGCATTGATAAGAAGCAAAATCATGTGTTTCGCATGGATTTGAAGCTAACTCGTTCGTTTCGCTTGCATTTGAAGCTAAATCATGCACATCACAAGTATTTGAAGCTGAACCACTTGTTTCGCATGGATTTGAAGATAAGCCTTCTACTTCGCATTGATTTGAAGCTAAATCATGTGTGTCGAATGGATTTGAAGCTAACTCGATTGTTTCGCATGCAATTGAAGCTACATCATGTATATCACAATTATTTGAAGCTAAACCATTTGATTCGCATGGATTTCAAAATAAGCCTTCTACTTCGCATTGATTTTAATCTAAATCATCTGTTTCGGATGGATTTAAAGCTATCTCGTTTTTTTCGCATGCAGTTGAAGATAAATCATGTATATCACAAGTATTTGAAGCTAATCCATTTGTTTCGCGTGGATTCGAAGATCAGCCTTCTACTTCGCATTGATTTGAAGTTAAATCATATGTTTCGCATGGATTTGAAGCTAATCGTTTGTATCGCATGCAGTTGAAGCTAAATCATGTATATCACAAGTATTTGAAGCTAAACCATTTGATTCGCATGGATTTGATGCTATGCCATCTACTTCGCTTTTATTTGAAACTGAATCATGTGTTTCTCTTGAATTTGAAGCTAACACGTTCGTTTCACATGCAGTTGAAGCTAAATCATGTATGTCACAAGTATTTGAAGCTGAACCATTTGTTTCGCACGAATATCAGGCTAAACCATGTGTTTGGATTGAATTTGAAGCTAAATCATGCGTTTCGCATAGATTTGAAGCTAACTCATTTGTTACGCATGCAGTTGAAGCTGAATCATGTATATCCTAAGTATTTGAAGCTCAACCATTTGATTCGCATGGATTTGAAGATAAGCCTTCTACTTCGCATTGATTTTAATCTAAATCATGTGTTTCGCATGCATTTGAAGCTAATCGTTTGTATCGCATGGAGTTGAAGCTAAATCATGTATATCACAAGTATTTGCAGCTAAACCATTTGATTCGCATGGTTTTGATGCAATGCCATCAACTTCGCTTTTATTTGAAACTGAATCATGTGTTTCTCTTGAATTTAAAGCTAACTAGTTTGTTTCGTAATGCAGTTGAAGCTAAATCATGTATATCACAATTATTTGAAGCTAAACCATTTGATTCGCATGGATTTCAAAATAAACCTTCTACTTCGCATTGATTTTAATCTAAATCATCTGTTTCGCATGGATTTAAAGCTATCTCGTTTGTTTCGCATGCAGTTGAAGATAAATCATGTATATTACAGGTATTTGAAGCTAAACCAGTTGTTTCGCAAGGATTCGAAGATAAGCCTTCTAAATCGCATTGGTTTCAAGCTAAATCATGTGTTTCGCATGGATTTGAAGCTAACTCGCTAGTTTTGCATGCTGTTGAAGCTTATTCATGTACATCACAAGTATTTGAAGCTAAACCATTTGTTTCGCAAGGATTCGAAGATCAGCCTTCTACTTCGCATTGATAAGAAGCTAAATCATGTGTTTCGCTTGGATTTGAAGCTAACTCGTTAGTTTTGCATGCTGTTGAAGCTAAATCATGTATATCACAAGTATTTGAAGCTAAACCATTTGTTTCGCAAGGATACGAAGATCAGCCTTCTACTTCGCATTGATAAGAAGCAAAATCATGTGTTTCGCATGGATTTGAAGCTAACTCGTTCGTTTCGCTTGCATTTGAAGCTAAATCATGCACATCACAAGTATTTGAAGCTGAACCACTTGTTTCGCATGGATTTGAAGATAAGCCTTCTACTTCGCATTGATTTGAAGCTAAATCATGTGTGTCGAATGGATTTGAAGCTAACTCGATTGTTTCGCATGCAATTGAAGCTACATCATGTATATCACAATTATTTGAAGCTAAACCATTTGATTCGCATGGATTTCAAAATAAGCCTTCTACTTCGCATTGATTTTAATCTAAATCATCTGTTTCGGATGGATTTAAAGCTATCTCGTTTTTTTCGCATGCAGTTGAAGATAAATCATGTATATCACAAGTATTTGAAGCTAATCCATTTGTTTCGCGTGGATTCGAAGATCAGCCTTCTACTTCGCATTGATTTGAAGTTAAATCATATGTTTCGCATGGATTTGAAGCTAATCGTTTGTATCGCATGCAGTTGAAGCTAAATCATGTATATCACAAGTATTTGAAGCTAAACCATTTGATTCGCATGGATTTGATGCTATGCCATCTACTTCGCTTTTATTTGAAACTGAATCATGTGTTTCTCTTGAATTTGAAGCTAACACGTTCGTTTCACATGCAGTTGAAGCTAAATCATGTATGTCACAAGTATTTGAAGCTGAACCATTTGTTTCGCACGAATATCAGGCTAAACCATGTGTTTGGATTGAATTTGAAGCTAAATCATGCGTTTCGCATAGATTTGAAGCTAACTCATTTGTTACGCATGCAGTTGAAGCTGAATCATGTATATCCTAAGTATTTGAAGCTCAACCATTTGATTCGCATGGATTTGAAGATAAGCCTTCTACTTCGCATTGATTTTAATCTAAATCATGTGTTTCGCATGCATTTGAAGCTAATCGTTTGTATCGCATGGAGTTGAAGCTAAATCATGTATATCACAAGTATTTGCAGCTAAACCATTTGATTCGCATGGTTTTGATGCAATGCCATCAACTTCGCTTTTATTTGAAACTGAATCATGTGTTTCTCTTGAATTTAAAGCTAACTAGTTTGTTTCGTAATGCAGTTGAAGCTAAATCATGTATATCACAATTATTTGAAGCTAAACCATTTGATTCGCATGGATTTCAAAATAAACCTTCTACTTCGCATTGATTTTAATCTAAATCATCTGTTTCGCATGGATTTAAAGCTATCTCGTTTGTTTCGCATGCAGTTGAAGATAAATCATGTATATTACAGGTATTTGAAGCTAAACCAGTTGTTTCGCAAGGATTCGAAGATAAGCCTTCTAAATCGCATTGGTTTCAAGCTAAATCATGTGTTTCGCATGGATTTGAAGCTAACTCGCTAGTTTTGCATGCTGTTGAAGCTTATTCATGTACATCACAAGTATTTGAAGCTAAACCATTTGTTTCGCAAGGATTCGAAGATCAGCCTTCTACTTCGCATTGATAAGAAGCTAAATCATGTGTTTCGCTTGGATTTGAAGCTAACTCGTTAGTTTTGCATGCTGTTGAAGCTAAATCATGTATATCACAAGTATTTGAAGCTAAACCATTTGTTTCGCAAGGATACGAAGATCAGCCTTCTACTTCGCATTGATAAGAAGCAAAATCATGTGTTTCGCATGGATTTGAAGCTAACTCGTTCGTTTCGCTTGCATTTGAAGCTAAATCATGCACATCACAAGTATTTGAAGCTGAACCACTTGTTTCGCATGGATTTGAAGATAAGCCTTCTACTTCGCATTGATTTGAAGCTAAATCATGTGTGTCGAATGGATTTGAAGCTAACTCGATTGTTTCGCATGCAATTGAAGCTACATCATGTATATCACAATTATTTGAAGCTAAACCATTTGATTCGCATGGATTTCAAAATAAGCCTTCTACTTCGCATTGATTTTAATCTAAATCATCTGTTTCGGATGGATTTAAAGCTATCTCGTTTTTTTCGCATGCAGTTGAAGATAAATCATGTATATCACAAGTATTTGAAGCTAATCCATTTGTTTCGCGTGGATTCGAAGATCAGCCTTCTACTTCGCATTGATTTGAAGTTAAATCATATGTTTCGCATGGATTTGAAGCTAATCGTTTGTATCGCATGCAGTTGAAGCTAAATCATGTATATCACAAGTATTTGAAGCTAAACCATTTGATTCGCATGGATTTGATGCTATGCCATCTACTTCGCTTTTATTTGAAACTGAATCATGTGTTTCTCTTGAATTTGAAGCTAACACGTTCGTTTCACATGCAGTTGAAGCTAAATCATGTATGTCACAAGTATTTGAAGCTGAACCATTTGTTTCGCACGAATATCAGGCTAAACCATATGTTTGGATTGAATTTGAAGCTAAATCATCCGTTTCGCATAGATTTGAAGCTAACTCATTTGTTACGCATGCAGTTGAAGCTGAATCATGTATATCCTAAGTATTTGAAGCTCAACCATTTGATTCGCATGGATTTGAAGATAAGCCTTCTACTTCGCATTGATTTTAATCTAAATCATGTGTTTCGCATGCATTTGAAGCTAATCGTTTGTATCGCATGGAGTTGAAGCTAAATCATGTATATCACAAGTATTTGCAGCTAAACCATTTGATTCGCATGGTTTTGATGCAATGCCATCAACTTCGCTTTTATTTGAAACTGAATCATGTGTTTCTCTTGAATTTAAAGCTAACTAGTTTGTTTCGTAATGCAGTTGAAGCTAAATCATGTATATCACAATTATTTGAAGCTAAACCATTTGATTCGCATGGATTTTAAAATAAACCTTCTACTTCGCATTGATTTTAATCTAAATCATCTGTTTCGCATAGATTTAAAGCTATCTCGTTTGTTTCGCATGCAGTTGAAGATAAATCATGTATATTACAGGTATTTGAAGCTAAACCAGTTGTTTCGCAAGGATTCGAAGATAAGCCTTCTAAATCGCATTGATTTCAAGCTAAATCATGTGTTTCGCATGGATTTGAAGCTAACTCGTTTGTTTCGCATGCAATTGAAGCTAAATCATGTATATCACAATTATTTGAAGCTAAACCATTTGATTCGCATGGATTTCAAAATAAGCCTTCTACTTCGCATTGATTTTAATCTAAATCATCTGTTTCGGATGGATTTAAAGCTATCTCGTTTTTTTCGCATGCAGTTGAAGATATATCATGTATATCACAGGTATTTGAAGCTAAACCATTTGTTTCTCATGGATTCGAATATAAGCCTTCTAAATCGCATTGATGTCAAGCTAAATCATATGTTTCGCATAGATTTGAAGCTAACTCGCTAATTTTGCATGCTGTTGAAGCTTATTCATGTATATCACAAGTATTTGAAGCTAAACCATTTGTTTCGCAAGGATTCGAAGATCAGCCTTCTACTTCGCATTGATAAGAAGCTAACTCATGTGTTTCGCTTGGATTTGAAGCTAACTCGTTAGTTTTGCATGCTGTTGAAGCTAAATCATGTATATCACAAGTATTTGAAGCTAAACCATTTGTTTCGCAAGGATACGAAGATCAGCCTTCTACTTCGCATTGATAAGAAGCAAAATCATGTGTTTCGCATGGATTTGAAGCTAACTCGTTCGTTTCGCTTGCATTTGAAGCTAAATCATGCACATCACAAGTATTTGAAGCTGAACCACTTGTTTCGCATGGATTTGAAGATAAGCCTTCTACTTCGCATTGATTTGAAGCTAAATCATGTGTGTCGAATGGATTTGAAGCTAACTCGATTGTTTCGCATGCAATTGAAGCTACATCATGTATATCACAATTATTTGAAGCTAAACCATTTGATTCGCATGGATTTCAAAATAAGCCTTCTACTTCGCATTGATTTTAATCTAAATCATCTGTTTCGGATGGATTTAAAGCTATCTCGTTTTTTTCGCATGCAGTTGAAGATAAATCATGTATATCACAAGTATTTGAAGCTAATCCATTTGTTTCGCGTGGATTCGAAGATCAGCCTTCTACTTCGCATTGATTTGAAGTTAAATCATATGTTTCGCATGGATTTGAAGCTAATCGTTTGTATCGCATGCAGTTGAAGCTAAATCATGTATATCACAAGTATTTGAAGCTAAACCATTTGATTCGCATGGATTTGATGCTATGCCATCTACTTCGCTTTTATTTGAAACTGAATCATGTGTTTCTCTTGAATTTGAAGCTAACACGTTCGTTTCACATGCAGTTGAAGCTAAATCATGTATGTCACAAGTATTTGAAGCTGAACCATTTGTTTCGCACGAATATCAGGCTAAACCATGTGTTTGGATTGAATTTGAAGCTAAATCATGCGTTTCGCATAGATTTGAAGCTAACTCATTTGTTACGCATGCAGTTGAAGCTGAATCATGTATATCCTAAGTATTTGAAGCTCAACCATTTGATTCGCATGGATTTGAAGATAAGCCTTCTACTTCGCATTGATTTTAATCTAAATCATGTGTTTCGCATGCATTTGAAGCTAATCGTTTGTATCGCATGGAGTTGAAGCTAAATCATGTATATCACAAGTATTTGCAGCTAAACCATTTGATTCGCATGGTTTTGATGCAATGCCATCAACTTCGCTTTTATTTGAAACTGAATCATGTGTTTCTCTTGAATTTAAAGCTAACTAGTTTGTTTCGTAATGCAGTTGAAGCTAAATCATGTATATCACAATTATTTGAAGCTAAACCATTTGATTCGCATGGATTTCAAAATAAACCTTCTACTTCGCATTGATTTTAATCTAAATCATCTGTTTCGCATAGATTTAAAGCTATCTCGTTTGTTTCGCATGCAGTTGAAGATAAATCATGTATATTACAGGTATTTGAAGCTAAACCAGTTGTTTCGCAAGGATTCGAAGATAAGCCTTCTAAATCGCATTGATTTCAAGCTAAATCATGTGTTTCACTTGGATTTCAAGCTAACTCGTTTGTTACGCATGCAGTTGAGGCTGAATCATGTATATCCCAAGTATTTGAAGCTCAACAATTTGATTCGCATGAATTTCAAAATAAGCCTTCTACTTCGCATTGATTTGAAGCGAAATCATGTGTTTCGCTTGGATTTCAAGCTAACTCGTTTTTTTCGCATGCAATTGAAGCTAAATAATGTATCAAACAAGTATTTGAAGCTAAACCATTTGTTTCGCATGGATTCGAAGATCAGCCTTCTACTTCGCATTGATTTTAATCTAAATCATCTGTTTCGGATGGATTTAAAGCTATCTCGTTTTTTTCGCATGCAGTTGAAGATATATCATGTATATCACAGGTATTTGAAGCTAAACCATTTGTTTCTCATGGATTCGAATATAAGCCTTCTAAATCGCATTGATGTCAAGCTAAATCATATGTTTCGCATAGATTTGAAGCTAACTCGCTAATTTTGCATGCTGTTGAAGCTTATTCATGTATATCACAAGTATTTGAAGCTAAACCATTTGTTTCGCAAGGATTCGAAGATCAGCCTTCTACTTCGCATTGATAAGAAGCTAACTCATGTGTTTCGCTTGGATTTGAAGCTAACTCGTTAGTTTTGCATGCTGTTGAAGCTAAATCATGTATATCACAAGTATTTGAAGCTAAACCATTTGTTTCGCAAGGATACGAAGATCAGCCTTCTACTTCGCATTGATAAGAAGCAAAATCATGTGTTTCGCATGGATTTGAAGCTAACTCGTTCGTTTCGCTTGCATTTGAAGCTAAATCATGCACATCACAAGTATTTGAAGCTGAACCACTTGTTTCGCATGGATTTGTAGATAAGCCTTCTACTTCGCATTGATTTGAAGCTAAATCATGTGTGTCGAATGGATTTGAAGCTAACTCGATTGTTTCGCATGCAATTGAAGCTACATCATGTATATCACAATTATTTGAAGCTAAACCATTTGATTCGCATGGATTTCAAAATAAGCCTTCTACTTCGCATTGATTTTAATCTAAATCATCTGTTTCGGATGGATTTAAAGCTATCTCGTTTTTTTCGCATGCAGTTGAAGATAAATCATGTATATCACAAGTATTTGAAGCTAATCCATTTGTTTCGCGTGGATTCGAAGATCAGCCTTCTACTTCGCATTGATTTGAAGTTAAATCATATGTTTCGCATGGATTTGAAGCTAATCGTTTGTATCGCATGCAGTTGAAGCTAAATCATGTATATCACAAGTATTTGAAGCTAAACCATTTGTTTCGCATGGATTTGATGCTATGCCATCTACTTCGCTTTTATTTGAAACTGAATCATGTGTTTCTCTTGAATTTGAAGCTAACACGTTCGTTTCACATGCAGTTGAAGCTAAATCATGTATGTCACAAGTATTTGAAGCTGAACCATTTGTTTCGCACGAATATCTGGCTAAACCATGTGTTTGGATTGAATTTGAAGCTAAATCATGCGTTTCGCATAGATTTGAAGCTAACTCATTTGTTACGCATGCAGTTGAAGCTGAATCATGTATATCCTAAGTATTTGAAGCTCAACCATTTGATTCGCATGGATTTGAAGATAAGCCTTCTACTTCGCATTGATTTTAATCTAAATCATGTGTTTCGCATGCATTTGAAGCTAATCGTTTGTATCGCATGGAGTTGAAGCTAAATCATGTATATCACAAGTATTTGCAGCTAAACCATTTGATTCGCATGGTTTTGATGCAATGCCATCAACTTCGCTTTTATTTGAAACTGAATCATGTGTTTCTCTTGAATTTAAAGCTAACTAGTTTGTTTCGTAATGCAGTTGAAGCTAAATCATGTATATCACAATTATTTGAAGCTAAACCATTTGATTCGCATGGATTTCAAAATAAACCTTCTACTTCGCATTGATTTTAATCTAAATCATCTGTTTCGCATGGATTTAAAGCTATCTCGTTTGTTTCGCATGCAGTTGAAGATAAATCATGTATATTACAGGTATTTGAAGCTAAACCAGTTGTTTCGCAAGGATTCGAAGATAAGCCTTCTAAATCGCATTGATTTCAAGCTAAATCATGTGTTTCGCATGGATTTGAAGCTAACTCGCTAGTTTTGCATGCTGTTGAAGCTTATTCATGTACATCACAAGTATTTGAAGCTAAACCATTTGTTTCGCAAGGATTCGAAGATCAGCCTTCTACTTCGCATTGATAAGAAGCTAAATCATGTGTTTCGCTTGGATTTCAAGCTAACTCGTTTGTTTCGCATGCAATTGAAGCTAAATCATGTATATCACAATTATTTGAAGCTAAACCATTTGATTCGCATGGATTTCAAAATAAGCCTTCTACTTCGCATTGATTTTAATCTAAATCATCTGTTTCGGATGGATTTAAAGCTATCTCGTTTTTTTCGCATGCAGTTGAAGATATATCATGTATATCACAGGTATTTGAAGCTAAACCATTTGTTTCTCATGGATTCGAATATAAGCCTTCTAAATCGCATTGATGTCAAGCTAAATCATATGTTTCGCATAGATTTGAAGCTAACTCGCTAATTTTGCATGCTGTTGAAGCTTATTCATGTATATCACAAGTATTTGAAGCTAAACCATTTGTTTCGCAAGGATACGAAGATCAGCCTTCTACTTCGCATTGATAAGAAGCAAAATCATGTGTTTCGCATGGATTTGAAGCTAACTCGTTCGTTTCGCTTGCATTTGAAGCTAAATCATGCACATCACAAGTATTTGAAGCTGAACTACTTGTTTCGCATGGATTTGAAGATAAGCCTTCTACTTCGCATTGATTTGAAGCTAAATCATGTGTTTCGCTTGGATTACAAGCTAACTCGTTTGTTTCGCATGCAACTGATGCTAAATCATGTATATCACAATTATTTGAAGCTAAACCATTTGTTTCGCATGGATTCGAATATAAGCCTTCTAAATCGCATTGATGTCAAGCTAAATCATATGTTTCGCATCGATTTGAAGCTAACTCGCTAATTTTGCATGCTGTTGAAGCTTATTCATGTATATCACAAGTATTTGAAGCTAAACCATTTGTTTCGCAAGGATTCGAAGATCAGCCTTCTACTTCGCATTGATTTGAAGCTAAATCATGTGTTTCGAATGGATTTGAAGCTAACTCGTTTGTTTCGCATGCAATTGAAGCTAAATCATGTATATCACAATTATTTGAAGCTAAACCTTTTGATTCGCATGGATTTCAAAATAAGCCTTCTACTTCGCACTGATTTTAATCTAAATCATCTGTATCGGATGGATTTAAAGCTTTCTCGTTTGTTTCGCATGCAGTTGAAGATAAATCATGTATATCACAAGTATTTGAAGCTAATCCATTTGTTTCGCGTGGATTCGAAGATCAGCCTTCTACTTCGCATTGATTTGAAGTTAAATCATATGTTTCGCATGGATTTGAAGCTAATCGTTTGTATCGCATGCAGTTGAAGCTAAATCATGTATATCACAGGTATTTGAAGCTAAGCCATTTGTTTCGCAAGGATTCGAAGATCAGCCTTCTACTTCGCATTGATTTGAAGCTAAATCATGTGTTTCGCTTGGATTTCAAGCTAACTCGTTTGTTTCGCATGCAATTGAAGCTAAATCATGTATATCACAATTATTTGAAGCTAAACCATTTGATTCGCATGGATTTCAAAATAAGCCTTCTACTTCGCATTGATTTTAATCTATATCATTTGTTTCGGATGGATTTAAAGCTATCTCGTTTGTTTCGCATGCAGTTGAAGATAAATCATGTATATCACAAGTATTTGAAGCTAATCCATTTGTTTCGCGTGGATTCGAAGATCAGCCTTCTACTTCGCATTGATTTGAAGCTAAATCATGTGTTTCGAATGGATTTGAAGCTAACTCGTTTGTTTCGCATGCAATTGAAGCTAAATCATGTATATCACAATTATTTGAAGCTAAACCTTTTGATTCGCATGGATTTCAAAATAAGCCTTCTACTTCGCATTGATTTTAATCTAAATCATCTGTTTCGGATGGATTTAAAGCTTTCTCGTTTGTTTCGCATGCAGTTTAAGATAAATCATGTATATCACAAGTATTTGAAGCTCAACCATGTGATTCGCATGGATTTGAAGATAAGCCTTCTACTTCGCATTGATTTTAATCTAAATCATGTGTTTCGCATGCATTTGAAGCTAATCGTTTGTATCGCATGGAGTTGAAGCTAAATCATGTATATCACAGGTATTTGAAGCTAAGCCATTTGTTTCGCAAGGATTCGAAGATCAGCCTTCTACTTCGCATTGATTTGAAGCTAAATCATGTGTTTCGCTTGGATTTCAAGCTAACTCGTTTGTTTCGCATGCAATTGAAGCTAAATCATGTATATCACAATTATTTGAAGCTAAACCATTTGATTCGCATGGATTTCAAAATAAGCCTTCTACTTCGCATTGATTTTAATCTATATCATTTGTTTCGGATGGATTTAAAGCTATCTCGTTTGTTTCGCATGCAGTTGAAGATAAATCATGTATATCACAAGTATTTGAAGCTAATCCATTTGTTTCGCGTGGATTCGAAGATCAGCCTTCTACTTCGCATTGATTTGAAGCTAAATCATGTGTTTCGAATGGATTTGAAGCTAACTCGTTTGTTTCGCATGCAATTGAAGCTAAATCATGTATATCACAATTATTTGAAGCTAAACCTTTTGATTCGCATGGATTTCAAAATAAGCCTTCTACTTCGCATTGATTTTAATCTAAATCATCTGTTTCGGATGGATTTAAAGCTTTCTCGTTTGTTTCGCATGCAGTTGAAGATAAATCATGTATATCACAAGTATTTGAAGCTCAACCATGTGATTCGCATGGATTTGAAGATAAGCCTTCTACTTCGCATTGATTTTAATCTAAATCATGTGTTTCGCATGCATTTGAAGCTAATCGTTTGTATCGCATGGAGTTGAAGCTAAATCATGTATATCACAAGTATTTGCAGCTAAACCATTTGATTCGCATGGATTTGATGCAATGCCATCTACTTCGCTTTTATTTGAAACTGAATCATGTGTTTCCCTTGAATTTGAAGCTAACTAGTTTGTTTCGTAATGCAGTTGAAGCTAAATCATGTATATCACAATTATTTGAAGCTAAACCATTTGATTCGCATGGATTTCAAAATAAGCCTTCTACTTCGCATTGATTTTAATCTAAATCATCTGTTTCGCATGGATTTAAAGCTATCTCGTTTGTTTCGCATGGAGTTGAAGATAAATCATGTATATTACAGGTATTTGAAGCTAAACCAGTTGTTTGGCAAGGATTCGAAGATAAGCCTTCTAAATCGCATTGATTTCAAGCTAAATCATGTGTTTCGCATGGATTTGAAGCTAACTCGCTAGTTTTGCATGCTGTTGAAGCTTATTCATGTACATCACAATTATTTGAAGCTAAACCATTTGTTTCGCAAGGATTCGAAGATCAGCCTTCTACTTCGCATTGATAAGAAGCTAAATCATGTGTTTCGCTTGGATTTCAAGCTAACTCGTTTGTTTCGCATGCAACTGAAGCTAAATCATGTATATCACAATTATTTGAAGCTAAACCATTTGTTTCGCATGGATTCGAATATAAGCCTTCTAAATCGCATTGATGTCAAGCTAAATCATATGTTTCGCATAGATTTGAAGCTAACTCGCTAATTTTGCATGCTGTTGAAGCTTATTCATGTATATCACAAGTATTTGAAGCTAAACCATTTGTTTCGCAAGGATTCGAAGATCAGCCTTCTACTTCGCATTGATAAGAAGCGTTTCGCATGGATTTGAAGCTAACTCGTTCGTTTCGATTGCATTTGAAGCTAAATCATGCACATCACAAGTATTTGAAGCTGAACCACTTGTTTCGCATGGATTTGAAGATAAGCCTTCTACTTCGCATTGATTTGAAGCTAAATCATGTGTTTCGAATGGATTTGAAGCTAACTCGTTTGTTTCGCATGCAATTGAAGCTAAATCATGTATATCACAATTATTTGAAGCTAAACCTTTTGATTCGCATGGATTTCAAAATAAGCCTTCTACTTCGCATTGATTTTAATCTAAATCATCTGTTTCGGATGGATTTAAAGCTTTCTCGTTTGTTTCGCATGCAGTTGAAGATAAATCATGTATATCACAAGTATTTGAAGCAAATCCATTTGTTTCGCGTGGATTCGAAGATCAGCCTTCTACTTCGCATTGATTTGAAGTTAAATCATATGTTTCGCATGGATTTGAAGCTAATCGTTTGTATCGCATGCAGTTGAAGCTAAATCATGTATATCACAAGTATTTGAAGCTAAACCATTTGATTCGCATGGATTTGATGCTATTCCATCTACTTCGCTTTTATTTGAAACTGAATCATGTGTTTCTCTTGAATTTGAAGCTAACACTTTCGTTTCACATGCAGTTGAAGCTATATCATGTATGTCACAAGTATTTGAAGCTGAACCATTTGTTTCGCACGAATATCAGGCTAAACAATGTGTTTGGAATGAATTTGAAGCTAAATCATGTGTTTCGCATAGATTTGAAGCTAACTCGTTTGTTACGCATGCAGTTGAAGCTGAATCATGTATATCCCAAGTATTGGAAGCTCAACCATTTGATTCGCATGGATTTCAAAATAAGCCTTCTACTTCGCATTGATTTGAAGCGAAATCATGTGTTTCGCTTGGATTTCAAGCTAACTCGTTTGTTTCGCATGCAGTTGAAGCCAAATCATGTATATCACAATTATTTGAAGCTAAACCACTTGATTCGCATGGATTTCAAAATAAGCCTTCTACTTCGCATTGATTTTAATCTAAATCATCTGTTTCGCATGGATTTAAAGCTATCTCGTTTGTTTCGCATGCAGTTGAAGATAAATCATGTATATCACAGGTATTTCAAGCTAAACCATTTGATTCGCATGGATTTGATGCTATGCCATCTACTTCGCTTTTATTTGAAACTGAATCATGTGTTTCTCTTGAATTTGAAGCTAACTCGTTCGTTTCACATGCAGTTGAAGCTAAATCATGTATGTCACAAGTATTTGAAGCTGAACCATTTGTTTCGCACGAATATCAGGCTAAACCATGTGTTTGGAATGAATTTGAAGCTAAATCATGTGTTTCGCATAGATTTGAAGCTAACTCATTTGTTACGCATGCAGTTGAAGCTGAATCATGTATATCCCAAGTATTTGAAGCTCAACCATTTGATTCGCATGGATTTGAAGATAAGCCTTCTACTTCGCATTGATTTTAATCTAAATCATGTGTTTCGCATGCATTTGAAGCTAATCGTTTGTATCACATGGAGTTGAAGCTAAATCATGTATATCACAAGTATTTGAAGCTAAACCATTTGATTCGCATGGATTTGATGCTATGCCATCTACTTCGCTTTTATTTGAAACTGAATCATGTGTTTCTCTTGAATTTGAAGCTAACTAGATTGTTTCGTAATGCAGTTGAAGCTAAGTCATGTATATCACAATTATTTGAAGCTAAACCATTTGATTCGCATGGATTTCAAAATAAGCCTTCTACTTCGCATTGATTTTAATCTAAATCATCTGTTTCGCATGGATTTAAAGCTATCTCGTTTGTTTCGCATGCAGTTGAAGATAAATCATGTATATCACAGGTATTTCAAGCTAAACCATTTGATTCGCATGGATTTGATGCTATGCCATCTACTTCGCTTTTATTTGAAACTGAATCATGTGTTTCTCTTGAATTTGAAGCTAACTCGTTCGTTTCACATGCAGTTGAAGCTAAATCATGTATGTCACAAGTATTTGAAGCTGAACCATTTGTTTCGCACGAATATCAGGCTAAACCATGTGTTTGGAATGAATTTGAAGCTAAATCATGTGTTTCGCATAGATTTGAAGCTAACTCATTTGTTACGCATGCAGTTGAAGCTGAATCATGTATATCCCAAGTATTTGAAGCTCAACCATTTGTTTCGCATGGATTTGAAGATAAGCCTTCTACTTCGCATTGATTTTAATCTAAATCATGTGTTTCGCATGCATTTGAAGCTAATCGTTTGTATCGCATGGAGTTGAAGCTAAATCATGTATATGACAAGTATTTGAAGCTAAACCATTTGATTCGCATGGATTTGATGCTATGCCATCTACTTCGCTTTTATTTGAAACTGAATCATGTGTTTCTCTTGAATTTGAAGCTAACTAGTTTGTTTCGTAATGCAGTTGAAGCTAAATAATGTATATCACAATTATTTGAAGCTAAACCATTTGTTTCGCAAGGTTACGAAGATCAGCCTTCTACTTCGCATTGATAAGAAGCAAAATCATGTGTTTCGCATGGATTTGAAGCTAACTCGTTCGTTTCGCTTGCATTTGGAGCTAAATCATGCACATCACAAGTATTTGAAGCTAATCCATTTGTTTCGCGTGGATTCGAAGATCAGCCTTCTACTTCGCATTGATTTGAAGCTAAATCATGTGTTTCGAATGGATTTGAAGCTAACTCGTTTGTTTCGCATGCAATTGAAGCTAAATCATGTATATCACAATTATTTGAAGCTAAACCTTTTGATTCGCATGGATTTCAAAATAAGCCTTCTACTTCGCATTGATTTTAATCTAAATCATCTGTTTCGGATGGATTTAAAGCTTTCTCGTTTGTTTCGCATGCAATTGAAGATAAATCATGTATATCACAAGTATTTGAAGCTCAACCATGTGATTCGCATGGATTTGAAGATAAGCCTTCTACTTCGCATTGATTTTAATCTAAATCATGTGTTTCGCATGCATTTGAAGCTAATCGTTTGTATCGCATGGAGTTGAAGCTAAATCATGTATATCACAAGTATTTGCAGCTAAACCATTTGATTCGCATGGATTTGATGCAATGCCATCTACTTCGCTTTTATTTGAAACTGAATCATGTGTTTCTCTTGAATTTGAAGCTAACTAGTTTGTTTCGTAATGCAGTTGAAGCTAAATCATGTATATCACAATTATTTGAAGCTAAACCATTTGATTCGCATGGATTTCAAAATAAGCCTTCTACTTCGCATTGATTTTAATCTAAATCATCTGTTTCGCATGGATTTAAAGCTATCTCGTTTGTTTCGCATGCAGTTGAAGATAAATCATGTATATTACAGGTATTTGAAGCTAAACCAGTTGTTTCGCAAGGATTCGAAGATAAGCCTTCTAAATCGCATTGATTTCAAGCTAAATCATGTGTTTCGCATGGATTTGAAGCTAACTCGCTAGTTTTGCATGCTGTTGAAGCTTATTCATGTACATCACAATTATTTGAAGCTAAACCATTTGTTTCGCAAGGATTCGAAGATCAGCCTTCTACTTCGCATTGATAAGAAGCTAAATCATGTGTTTCGCTTGGATTTCAAGCTAACTCGTTTGTTTCGCATGCAACTGAAGCTAAATCATGTATATCACAATTATTTGAAGCTAAACCATTTGTTTCGCATGGATTCGAATATAAGCCTTCTCAATCGCATTGATGTCAAGCTAAATCATATGTTTCGCATAGATTTGAAGCTAACTCGCTAATTTTGCATGCTGTTGAAGCTTATTCATGTATATCACAAGTATTTGAAGCTAAACCATTTGTTTCGCAAGGATTCGAAGATCAGCCATCTACCTCGTATTGATTTAAAGCTAAATCATGTGTTTCGCATGGATTTGAAGCTAACTCGTTTGTATCGCATGCAGTTGAAGCCAAATCATGTATATCACAATTATTTGAAGCTAAACCACTTGATTCGCATGGATTTCAAAATAAGCCTTCTACTTCGCATTGATTTTAATCTAAATCATCTGTTTCCCATGGATTTAAAGCTATCTCGTTTGTTTCGCATGCAGTTGAAGATAAATCATGTATATCACAGGTATTTCAAGCTAAACCATTTGATTCGCATGGATTTGATGCTATGCCATCTACTTCGCTTTTATTTGAAACTGAATCATGTGTTTCTCTTGAATTTGAAGCTAACTCGTTCGTTTCACATGCAGTTGAAGCTAAATCATGTATGTCACAAGTATTTGAAGCTGAACCATTTGTTTCGCACGAATATCAGGCTAAATCATGTGTTTGGAATGAATTTGAAGCTAAATCATGTGTTTCGCATAGATTTGAAGCTAACTAAATTGTTACGCATGCAGTTGAAGCTGAATCATGTATATCCCAAGTATTTGAAGCTAAACCATTTGATTCGCATGGATTTGATGCTATGCCATCTACTTCGCTTTTATTTGAAACTGAATCATGTGTTTCTCTTGAATTTGAAGCTAACTAGTTTGTTTCGTAATGCAGTTGATGCTAAATAATGTATATCACAATTATTTGAAGCTAAACCATTTGTTTCGCAAGGTTACGAAGATCAGCCTTCTACTTCGCATTGATAAGAAGCAAAATCATGTGTTTCGCAAGGATTTGAAGCTAACTCGTTCGTTTCGCTTGCATTTGAAGCTAAATCATGCACATCACAAGTATTTGAAGCTGAACCACTTGTTTCGCATGGATTTGAAGATAAGCCTTCTACTTCGCATTGATTTGAAGCTAAATCATGTGTTTCGCTTGGATTTCAAGCTAACTCGTTTGTTTCGCATGCAATTGAAGCTAAATCATGTATATCACAATTATTTGAAGCTAAACCATTTGATTCGCATGGATTTCAAAGTAAGCCTTCTACTTCGCATTGATTTTAATCTAAATCATCTGGTTCGGATGGATTTAAAGCTATCTCGTTTGTTTCGCATGCAGTTGAAGATAAATCATATATATCACAAGTATTTGAAGCTAATCCATTTGTTTCGCGTGGATTCGAAGATCAGCGTTCTACTTCGCATTGATTTGAAGTTAAATCATATGTTTCGCATGGATTTGAAGCTAATCGTTTGTATCGCATGCAGTTGAAGCTAATTCATGTATATCACAAGTATTTGAAGCTAAACCATTTGATTCGCATGGATTTGATGCTATGCCATCTACTTCGCTTTTATTTGAAACTGAATCATGTGTTTCTCTTGAATTTGAAGCTAACACTTTCGTTTCACATGCAGTTGAAGCTATATCATGTATGTCACAAGTATTTGAAGCTGAACCATTTGTTTCGCACGAATATCAGGCTAAACAATGTGTTTGGAATGAATTTGAAGCTAAATCATGTGTTTCGCATAGATTTGAAGCTAACTCGTTTGTTTCGCATGCAGTTGAAGATAAATCATGTATATCACAGGTATTTCAAGCTAAACCATTTGATTCGCATGGATTTGATGCTATGCCATCTACTTCGCTTTTATTTGAAACTGAATCATGTGTTTCTCTTGAATTTGAAGCTAACTCGTTCGTTTCACATGCAGTTGAAGCTAAATCATGTATGTCACAAGTATTTGAAGCTGAACCATTTGTTTCGCACGAATATCAGGCTACACCATGTGTTTGGAATGAATTTGAAGCTAAATCATGTGTTTCGCATAGATTTGAAGCTAACTAAATTGTTACGCATGCAGTTGAAGCTGAATCATGTATATCCCAAGTATTTGAAGCTCAACCATTTGATTCGCATGGATTTGAAGATAAGCCTTCTACTTCGCATTGATTTGAAGCGAAAACATGTGTTTCGCTTGGATTTCAAGCTAACTCGTTTGTTTCGCATGCAATTGAAGCTAAATAATGTATCAAACAAGTATTTGAAGCTAAACCATTTGTTTCGCATGGATTCGAAGATCAGCCATCTACCTCGTATTGATTTAAAGCTAAATCATGTGTTTCGCATGGATTTGAAGCTAACTCGTTTGTATCGCATGCAGTTGAAGCTAAATCATGTACATCACAATTATTTGAAGCTAAACCACTTGATTCGCATGGATTTAAAAATAAGCCTTCTACTTCGCATTGATTTTAATCTAAATCATCTGTTTCGGATGGATTTAAAGCTATCTCGTTTGTTTCGCATGCAGTTGAAGATAAATCATGTATATCACAAGTATTTGAAACTAAACCATTTGTTTCGCAAGGATTCGAAGATCAGCCTTCTACTTCGCATTGATAAGAAGCTAACTCATGTGTTTCGCATGGATTTGAAGCCAACTCGTTAGTTTTGCATGCTGTTTAAGCTAAATCATGTATATCACAAGTATTTGAAGCTAAACCATTTGTTTCGCAAGGATACGAAGTTCAGTCTTCTACTTCGCATTGATAAGAAGCAAAATCATGTGTTTCGCATGGATTTGAAGCTAACTCGTTCGTTTCGCTTGCATTTGAAGCTAAATCATGCACATCACAAGTATTTGAAGCTAAACCATTTGATTCGCATGGATTTCAAAATAAGCCTTCTACTTCGCATTGATTTTAATCTAAATCATCTGTTTCGGATGGATTTAAAGCTATCTCGTTTGTTTCGCATGCAGTTGAAGATAAATTATGTATATCACAAGTATTTGAAGCTAATCCATTTGTTTCGCGTGGATTCGAAGATCAGCCTTCTACTTCGCATTGATTTGAAGTTAAATCATATGTTTCGCATGGATTTGAAGATAACTCGATTGTTTGACATGCAGTTGAATCTATATCACTTATATTCGCAAGCATTTGAAGCCGAATCATTCGGTTTGCAAGGATTTGAAGCTAAGCCTTCTACTTCGCATTGATTTGATGCTAAATTATGTGTTTCGCATGCAGTTGAAGCTAAATTACGTATATCACAAGTGTTTGAAACTTAATCATTCAGTTCGCATGGATTTGAAGCTAAGCCTTCTACTTCGCATTGATTTGAAGTTAAATCATGTGTTACGCTTGGATTTGAAGCTCACTCGTTTGTTTCGCCTGCATTTGAAGCTTAATCATGTATATCACAAGTATTTGAAGGTAAACCATTTGTTTTGAAGCTAAATCACGTGTTTCACATGGATTTGAAGCTAAGCCTTCTACTTCGCATTGATTTGAAACTTAATCATGTGTTTCGCTTGGATTTGAAGATAATTCGTTTGTTTCGCATGCAGTTGGAGCTAAATCATGTATTTCACAAGTATTTGAAGCTAAACTTTTCGTTACTCATGTATTTGAAGCTAAGCCTTCCACCTCGCATTGATTTGAAGCTAAATCATGTGTTTCGCATGGATTTGAAGCTAACTCGTTTGTTTCGCATGCAGTTGAAGCTAAATCATGTTTATCACAAGTGTCTGTATCTAAACCATCTGTTTCGCATGAATATTAAGCTAAGCCATGTGTTTCGCATGAATTTGAAGCTAAATCTTGCGTTTCAAATGGATTTGATGCTAATCCTTCTACTTCGCATTGATTTGAAGCTAAATCATGTGTTTCGCATGGATTTGAAACTAACTCGTGTGTTTCGCCAGCATTTGAATCTATATCACTTATATCGCAAGTATCTGAAGCTAAATCCTTTGTTCCGCATAGATTTGAAGATAAGCCATCCACTTCGCATTGATTTGAAGCGAAATCATGTGTTTCGCATGGATTTAAATATATCTCGTTCGTTCGTCTGCATTTGAAGTTATTTCATTTATATCGCAAGTATTTGAATCTAAATCATGTGTTTCGCATGAATTTGAAGCTAACTGTTTGTTCCGCCTGCATTTGAATCTATATGACTTATATCGCAAGTATTTGAAGCTAAATCATTCGTTTTGCATGAATTTGAAGCTAAACCTTCTACATCACATTGATTTGAAGCAAACTCATGTGTTTCGCTTGGATTTGAAGCTAACTCGTATGTTTCGCATGGAGTTGAAGGTAAAACATGTATAAAACAAATATTTCAAGCTAAACTATTCTTTTCGCATGGATTTGAAGCTAAGCCTTCTACTTCGAATTGATTTGAAGCTAAATCATGTGTTTCGCTCGGATTTGAAGCTGAGCCTTCTACTTCGCATGATTTGAAGCTAGATCAAATGTTCCGCATGGATTTGAAGCTAACTCGTTTGTTTCGCATGGATTTGAAGCTAACTCGTATGTTTCGCATGGAGTTGAAGGTAAAACATGTATAAAACAAATATTTCAAGCTAAACTATTCTTTTCGCATGGATTTGAAGCTAAGCCTTCTACTTCGAATTGATTTGAAGCTAAATCATGTGTTTCGCTCGGATTTGAAGCTGAGCCTTCTACTTCGCATGATTTGAAGCTAGATCAAATGTTCCGCATGGATTTGAAGCTAACTCGTTTGTTTCGCATGGATTTGAAGCTAAGCCTTCAACTTCGCATTGATTTGAAGCTAAATCATGTGTTTCGTATGAATTTGAATCGAACTGTTTGATTCGCATGCATTTGAAGCTATATCACTTATATCGCAAGTATTTGAAGCTAAATCATTTGTTTCGCATGGATTTGAAGGTAAACCTTTAACTTCGCATTGATTTGAAGCTAAATCATGTGTTTCGCATTAATTTGAAGATAACTCTTTCGTTCGTCTGCATTTGAAGTTATTTCATTTATATCGCAAGTTTTGAATCTAAATCATGTGTTTCGCATGAATTTGAAGCTAACTGTTTGTTCCGCCTGCATTTGAATCTATATCACTTATATCGCAAGCATTTGAAGCTAAATCATTGGTTTTGCTTGGATTTGAAGCTAAACCTTCTACATCACATTGATTTGAAGCAAAATCATGTGTTTCGCTTGGATTTGAAGCTAACTCGTATGTTTCGCATGGAGTTGAAGGTAAAACATGTATAAAACAAGTATTTCAAGCTAAACTATACTTTTCGCATGTATTTGAAGATAATCCTACTACTCCGCATGGATTTGAAGTTAACTCGTTTGTTTCGCATGCAGTTGAAGCTAAATCATGTTTATCACAAGTTTCAGAATCTAAACCATTTGTTTCGCTTGGATTTGAAGCTATGCCTTCTACGTCGAACTGATTTGAAGCTAAATCATGTGTTTCGCATGAATTTGAAGATAACTCGATCGTTCGTCTGCATTTGAAGTTATTTCATTCACTTGAATCTATATCACTTATATTCGCAAGTATTTGAAGCCAAATAATTCGTTTCGCATGGATTTGAAGCTAAGCCTTCTAATTCGCATTGATTTGAAGCTAAATCATGTGTTTCGCATGGATTTGAAGATAACTCGTCTGTTTCGCATGCAGTTGAAGCTAAATTACTTATATTCGCAAGCACTGAAGCCAAATCATTCGGTTCGCATGGATTTGAAGCTAAGCCTCCTCCTTCGCATTAATATGATGCTATATCATGTGTTTCGCTTGTATTTGTAGCTAACTCGTTTGTTTCTCATGCAGTTGAAGCTAAATCATGTTTATCACAAGTGTCTGTATCTAAACCATCTGTTTCGCATGAATATTAAGCTAAGCCATGTGTTTCGCATGAATTTGAAGCTAAATCATGCGTTTCGCATGGATTTGATGCTAATCCTTCTACTTCGCATTGATTTGAAGGTAAATCATGTGATTCGCATGGATTTGAAGATAACTCGATTGTTTGACATGCAGTTGAATCTATATCACTTATATTCGCAAGTATTTGAAGCCAAATAATTCGTTTCGCATGGATTTGAAGCTAAGCCTTCTAATTCGCATTGATTTGAAGCTAAATCATGTGTTTCGCTTATATTTGAAGCTAACTCATATGTTTCGCATGCAGTTGAAGCTAAATCATGTATATCACAAGTATTTGAAGCTGAACCATTTGTTTCGCATGAATATTAAGCTAAAAAATGGGTCTCGCATGAATATTAAGCTAAACCATGTGTTTCGCTTGAATTTGAAGCTAAGCCTTCTACTTCGCATTGATCTGAAGCTAAATCATGTGTTTCGCTTGGATTTGAAGCTAACTCGTTTGTTTCGCATGCAGTTGAAGCTAAATCATGTATATCACAAATATTTGAAGCTAAAACATTTGATTCGCTTGGATTTGAAACTAAACCTTGTACTTCGCATTGATTTGAATATAAATCATGTGTTCCGCATGGATTTGAATCTATCTCGTTTGTTACGCCTGTATTCGAAGCTATGTCAATTACTTTCGCTAGTATTTGAAGCTCAATCATTCGTTTCGTATGGATTTGAAGCTACGCCTTCCACTTCGCATTGATTTGAAGTTGAATTATGTGTTTCCCTTGGATTGGAAGCTAACTCGTTTGTTTCGTCTGCATTTGAAGCTAAATCATGTATATCACAAGTATTTTAATCTAAACCATTTGTTTCGCATTGATTTGAAGCTAAGCCTTATACGTCGAATTCATTTAAAGCTAAATCATGAGTTTCGCAAGGATTTGAAGCTAACTCGTTTTTTTCGCATGCAGTTGAAGCTGAGTTATGTATATCATAAGTATTTGAAGCTTAACCATTTGTTGCTCATGTATTTGAAGCTTCTACTTCGCGTTGATTTGAAGCTAAATCATGTGATTCGCGTGGATTTGAACCTCACTCGTTTGTTTCGCCTGCATTTGAAGCTATATCGTTTATGTCGCAAGTATTTCAAACTAAATCGTTTGTTTCGCATGGATTTGAAGCTAACTCGTTTGCTTCGCTTCCAGCTGAAGCTAAATCATTTATATCGTAAATATTTGAAGCTAAATCATTTGTTTCGCATGGATTTGAAGCTAAACCTTCTACCTCGCATTGATTTCAATATAAGACATGTGTTTCGCATGGATTTGAAGCTAACTCGCTTGTTTCGCTTCCAGTAGAAGCTAAATCATTTATATCGTAAGTAGTAGAAGCAAAATCATTTGTTTCGAATGGATTCGAAGCTAAACCTTCCACTTCGCATTGATTTGAAGCTAAATCAGGTGTTTCGCATGCATTTGAAGCTATATCTTCTATTCCGCAGTGATTCGAAGAGAAATCATGGGTTTCGCATGGGTTTGAAGCTAACTCGCTTGTTTCGCTTCCAGTTGCAGCTAAATCATATATATCGCAAGTATTTGGAGCTAAATCATTTGTTTCGCATGGATTTGAAGCTAAACCTTCTACTTCGCATTGACTTGAAGCTAAATCTCTTGTTTCGCATGCTGTTGAAGCTAAATCATGTATGTCACAAGTATTTGAAGCTGAACCATTTGTTGCTCATGTATTTGAAGCTTCTACTTCGCATTGATTTGAAGTTAAATCGTGTGTTTCGCATGGATTTGAAGCTAACTCGTTTGTTTCGCATGCAGATGAATCTAAATCATTTATATCGCAAGTATTTGGAGCTAAATCATTTGTTTCGCATTGACTTGAAGCTAAACCTTCTACATCGCATGGATTTGAGGCTAAATCACGTGTTTGGAATGAATGTGAAGCTAACTCGTTTGTTACGCATGTATTTGAAGCTATATCGTTTATGTCACAAGTATTTCAAGCTAAACCATTTGTTTCGCATGGATTTGAAGCTAAGCCTTCTTCTTCGTATTGATTTGAAATTAAATCATGTGTTTCGCTTGGATTTGAAGCTAAATCATGTATATCACAAGTATTTGAAACTGAACCATTTATTTCTCATGTATTTGAAGCAAAGCCTTCTACTTCGCATTGATTTGAAGATAAATCATGTGATTCGCTTGAATTTGAAGCTAAATCATGTGTTTCGCATGGATTTGAAGCTAACTCGTTTGTTTCGCCTGCATTTGAAGCTAAATCATGTATATCACAAGTATTTGAAACAAAACCATTTGATTTGCTTGGATTTGAAGCTAAACCATCTACTTCGCATTGATTTTAATCTAAATCATGTGTTTCGAATGGATTTGCTTCTAACTCGTTTGTTTCGCCAGCATTCGAAGCTATATCACTTATATCGAATTTATTTGAAGCTAAGTCATTTGTTTCGCACGAATTTGAAGCTAATCCTTCTACTTGGCTATGATTTGAAGCCAAAGCATGAGTTTCGCATGGCTTTAAAGCTAACTCGTTTGTTTCGCCTGCATCTGAAGTTATATCACTTATATTCGCAAGTATTTGAAACTAAATCATTTGTTTCTCAAGGATTTGAAGCTAAACCATCTGCATCGCATTGATTTGAAGCTAAATCAACTGTTTCGCTTGTATTTGAAGCTAACTCGTTTGTTTCGCACGCAGTTGAAACTAAATCATGTATATCACAAGAATTTGAAGCTAAACCATTTGTTTCGCAAGAATTTGAAGCTAAGCCTTCTACTTCGCATTGATTTGAAGTTAAATCATGTGTTTCGCTTAGATTTGAAGCTCACTCGTATGTTTCTCCTGCATTTGAAGCTATATCACTTATATTCGCAAGTATTTAAAGCTAAACCATACGTTTCGCATGGATTTGAAGCTAAGCCTTCTACTTTGCTTTGATTTGAAGGTCAATCATGTGATTCGCATGGATTTGAAGCTAACTTAATTGTTTCACCTGCATATGAAGCTATATCACTTATATTCGCAAGTATTTGTAGTTAAACCATTCGTTTCGCATGGATTTGAAGCTAAGCATTCTGCTTCGCTTTGATTTGAAGCTAAATCATGTGGTTCGCATGGATTTGAAGCTAACTCGTTCGTTTCGCCTGCATTTGAATCTGAATCATGTATATCACAAATATTTGAAGCTGAACCATTTGTTTCGCATGCATTTGTAACTAAGCCTACTACTTCGCATTGATTTGAAGCTGAATCATGTGTTTCGCTTGAATTTGAAGCGAACATGTTTGTTTCACATGCAGTTGAAGCTAAATCATGTATATCACAAGTATTTGCAGCTGATCCATTTGCTACGCATGAATATTAAGCTAAGCCATGTGTTACGAATGAATTTGAAGCTAAATCATGTATTTCGCCTGTATTTGATGCTAAATCATGTATATCACAAGTATTTGAAGCTAAACCATTTGTTTCGCATGGATTCGAAGATAAGCCTTCAACTTCGTATTGATTTGAAGCGATATCATGTGTATCGCTTGGATTTGAAGCTAAACCTTCTATATCGCATTGATTTGAAGTTAAATCATGTGTTTCGCTTGGATTTGAAGCCAACACGTTTGTTTCGTCTGCATTTGAAGCTATATCACTTATATCGCAAGTGTTTGAAGCTAAATCATTTGTTTCGCATGGATTTGAAGCTAAACCTTCTACATCGCATTGATTTGAGCTAAATCATGTCTTTCGCTTGCATTTGAAGCTAACTCGCTTGCTTCGCATGCAGTGGAAGCTAAATTATGTATATCACAAGTATTTGAAGCTAAACCATTTGCTTCGCATGATTATTAAGCTAAATCACGTGTTTCGCACGGATTTGAAACTAACTCGGTTGTTTCGCCTGGATTTGAATCTAAATCATGTATATCACAAGTATTTTCAGCTGAACCATTTGCTACGCATGAATATTAAGCTAAGCCATGTGTTTCGCATGGATTTGAAGCTGTGCCTTCTACTTCGCATTGATTTGAATCTAAATCATGGGTTTTGCATGGATTTGAAGCTAACTCGTTTGTTTCGCCAGCATTTGAAGCTATATCATTTATATTCGCAAGTATTTGAATGTCAATCATTCGTTTCGCATGGATTTGAAGCTAAGCCTTCTACTTCGCATTGATTTGAGGCTAAATTATGTGCTTTGCATGGATTTGCAGCTAACTCATTTGTTTCGCATGCAATTGAATCTAAATCATGTATATCACTAGTATTTGAAGCTAAACCATTTGATTCGCATGGATTTGAATCTAAGCATTCTCCTTCGCATTGATTTGAATCTAAATCACGTGTTTCGCATGGATTTGAAACTAACTCGTTGGTTTCGCGTGCAGTTGAAGCTAAATCATGTATTTCACAAGTATTTGAAGTTAAACCATTTGATTCAAATGGATTTGAAGCTAAGCCTACTACTTCGGATTGTTTTGAAGCTAAATCATGTGTTTCGCATGGATTTGTAGCTAACTCGTTTGTTTCGCATGCATTTGAAGCTAAATCATGTATATCACAAGTATTTGAAGCTAAAACATTTCATTTGCATGGATTCGAAGATCAGCCTTATGCTTCGCATTGATTTGAAGCTAAATCATGTGTTTAGCATTTATTTGAAGCTAACTCGTTTGTTTCGCATGCAGTTGAAACTAAATCATGTATATCACAATCATTTGAAGCTAAACCATTTGATTCGCAAGGATTCGAAGATAAGCCTTCTACTTCGCAATGATTTAAAGCAAAATCATGTGTTTCACATGGATTTGAAGCTAACTCGTTTGTTTCGCATGCAGTTGAAGCTATATCATGTATATCACAAGTATTTGAAGCTAAACTATTTGTTTCGCATGGATTCGACGCTAAGCCTTCTTCTTGGCATTGATTTGAAGTTAAATCATGTGTTACGCTTGGATTTGAAGCTCACTCGTTTGTTTCGCCTGCATTTGAAGCTTAATCATTTATATCACAAGTATTTGAAGGTAAACCATTTGTTTTGAAGCTAAATCATGTGTTTCCCTTGGATTTGAAACTAACTCGTTTGTTTCGCCTGCATTTGAAACTATATCACTTATATCGCAAGCATTTGAAGCTAAATCGTTCGTTTAGCATGGATTTGAAGCTAAGCCTTCTACATCGCATTGATTTGAAGCTAAATCATGCATTTCGCATGGATTCGAAGCTAACTCGTTTGATTCGCTTGCTGTTGAAGCAAAATCACGCACATCACAAGTATTTGAAACTAAACCATTTGTTTCGCATGGATTCGAATATCTGCCTTCTAGTTCGCATTGATTTGAAGCTAAATCACGTGTTCCGCATGGATTTGAAGCTAACTGTTTGTTCCGCCTGCATTTGAAGCTATATCACATACATCGCAAGTATTTGAAGCTAAATCATTTGTTTCGCATGGATTTGAAGCTGACTCGTTTGTTTCGCATGGATTTGAAGCTAAGCCTTTAACTTCGCATTGATTTGAAGCTAAATCATGTGTTTCGCATGAATTTGAAGCTAAACCTTCTATATCGCATTGATTTGAAGTTTAATCATGTGTTTCGCTTGGATTTGAAGCCAACACGTTTGTTTCGTCTGCATTTGAAGCTATATCACTTATATCGCAAGTGTTTGAAGCTAAATCATTTGTTTCGCATTGATTTGAAGCTAACCCTTCTACATCGCATTGATTTGAGCTAAATCATTTGTTTCGCCTGCATTTGAAGCTTAATCATGTATATCACAAGTATTAGAAGGTAAACCATTTGTTTTGAAGCTAAATGATGTGTTTCCCTTGGATTTGAAGCTAACTCGTTTGTTTCGCCTGCATTTGAAATTATATCACTTATATCGCAAGCATTTGAAGATAAATCGTTCGTTTAGCATGGATTTGAAGCTAAGCCTTCTACATCGCATTGATTTGAAGCTAAATCATGCATTTCGCATGGATTTGAAGCTAACTCGATTGTTTCGCCTGCACTTGAAGCTATATCACTTATATCGCTATTATCTGAAGATAAATCATTTGTTTCTCTTGTATTTGTAGCTAAGCCTTCTACATCGCATTGATTTGAAGCTAAATCATGCATTTCGCATGGATTTGAAGCTAACTCGATTGTTTCGCCTGCACTTGAAGCTATATCACTTATATCGCTATTATCTGAAGATAAATCATTTGTTTCTCTTGTATTTGTAGCTAAGCCTTCTACATCGCATTGATTTGAAGCTAAATCATGCGTTTCGCATGGATTTTAAGCTAACCCGTTTGTTTTACCTGCATTTCAAGCTATATCACTTATATCGCAATTATCCGAAAATAAATCATTTGTTTCTCATGTATTTGTAGCTAAGCATTCTACTTCGCATTGATTTGAAGTTAAATCATGTGCTTCCCCTGGATTTGAAGCTAACTCGCTTGTTTCACATACAGTTGAAGCTAAATCATGTATACACATGTATTTGATGCTAAACCATATGTTTCTCTTGGATTTGATGCTAACTCGTATGATTCGCGTGCAGTTGAAGCTAAATCATGTATTTCACAAGTATTTGAAGTTAAACCATTTGATTCAAATGGATTTGAAGCTAAGCCTACTACTTCGCGTTGATTTGAAGCTAAATCATGTGTTTCGCTTGGATTTGAAGCTAACTCGTTTGTTTTGCCTGCCTATGAAGCTATATCACTTATATTCGCATGTATTTGAAGCAAAACCTTTATTTTCGCATGGTTTTGAACCCAAACCATTTGTTTCTCATGAATTTCAAACTATATCATGTGTTTCGCATGGATTTGAAGCTAACTCGTTTATTTCGTCTGTATTTGAAGCAAAATCATGTATATCACAAGTATTTGAAGCTAAACCATATGGTTCGTATTGAGTTGAAGCTAAGCCTACTAATTCGCATTGATTTGAAGTTAAATCATGTGTTTTCCTTGGATTTGGAGCTAACTCGTTTGACTCGAATGCAGTTGAAGCTATGTCACGTTTATCAAAATTATCTGAATCTAAACCATCTGTTTCCGAAGAATATGATGCTAAACCAGGTGGTTCGCATGAATGGGAAGCTATATCATGTGTTTCGCTTGGATTTGAAACTAACTCGTTTGATTCGCATGCATTTTAATCTAAATCATGTATATCACAAGTATTTGAAGCTAAACCATTTGATTCGCATCGATTTGAAACTAAGCATTCTACTTCGCATTTATTTGAAGCTAAATCATGTGTTTGGCATGGATTTGAATCTAGCTCGTTTGTTTCGCATGCATTTGAAGCTAAATCATGTATATCACAAGTATTTGAAGCTAAAACATTTCATTTGCATGGATTCGAAGATCAGCCTTATGCTTCGCATTGATTTGAAGCTAAATCATGTGTTTAGCATTTATTTGAAGCTAACTCGTTTGTTTCGCATGCAGTTGAAACTAAATCATGTATATCACAATCATTTGAAGCTAAACCATTTGATTCGCAAGGATTCGAAGATAAGCCTTCTACTTCGCAATGATTTAAAGCAAAATCATGTGTTTCACATGGATTTGAAGCTAACTCGTTTGTTTCGCATGCAGTTGAAGCTATATCACATATATCGCAAGTATTTGAAGCTAAATCATTTGTTTCGCATGGATTTGAAGCTGACTCGTTTGTTTCGCATGGATTTGAAGCTAAGCCCTTAACTTCGCATTGATTTGAAGCTAAATCATGTGTTTCGCATGAATTTGAAGCTAAACCTTCTATATCGCATTGATTTGAAGTTTAATCATGTGTTTCGCTTGGATTTGAAGCCAACACGTTTGTTTCGTCTGCATTTGAAGCTATATCACTTATATCGCAAGTGTTTGAAGCTAAATCATTTGTTTCGCATTGATTTGAAGCTAACCCTTCTACATCGCATTGATTTGAGCTAAATCATTTGTTTCGCCTGCATTTGAAGCTTAATCATGTATATCACAAGTATTAGAAGGTAAACCATTTGTTTTGAAGCTAAATGATGTGTTTCCCTTGGATTTGAAGCTAACTCGTTTGTTTCGCCTGCATTTGAAATTATATCACTTATATCGCAAGCATTTGAAGATAAATCGTTCGTTTAGCATGGATTTGAAGCTAAGCCTTCTACATCGCATTGATTTGAAGCTAAATCATGCATTTCGCATGGATTTGAAGCTAACTCGATTGTTTCGCCTGCACTTGAAGCTATATCACTTATATCGCTATTATCTGAAGATAAATCATTTGTTTCTCTTGTATTTGTAGCTAAGCCTTCTACATCGCATTGATTTGAAGCTAAATCATGCGTTTCGCATGGATTTTAAGCTAACCCGTTTGTTTTACCTGCATTTCAAGCTATATCACTTATATCGCAATTATCCGAAAATAAATCATTTGTTTCTCATGTATTTGTAGCTAAGCATTCTACTTCGCATTGATTTGAAGTTAAATCATGTGCTTCCCCTGGATTTGAAGCTAACTCGCTTGTTTCACATACAGTTGAAGCTAAATCATGTATACACATGTATTTGATGCTAAACCATATGTTTCTCTTGGATTTGATGCTAACTCGTATGATTCGCGTGCAGTTGAAGCTAAATCATGTATTTCACAAGTATTTGAAGTTAAACCATTTGATTCAAATGGATTTGAAGCTAAGCCTACTACTTCGCGTTGATTTGAAGCTAAATCATGTGTTTCGCTTGGATTTGAAGCTAACTCGTTTGTTTTGCCTGCCTATGAAGCTATATCACTTATATTCGCATGTATTTGAAGCAAAACCTTTATTTTCGCATGGTTTTGAACCCAAACCATTTGTTTCTCATGAATTTCAAACTATATCATGTGTTTCGCATGGATTTGAAGCTAACTCGTTTATTTCATCTGTATTTGAAGCAAAATCATGTATATCACAAGTATTTGAAGCTAAACCATATGGTTCGTATTGAGTTGAAGCTAAGCCTACTAATTCGCATTGATTTGAAGTTAAATCATGTGTTTTCCTTGGATTTGGAGCTAACTCGTTTGACTCGAATGCAGTTGAAGCTATGTCACGTTTATCAAAATTATCTGAATCTAAACCATCTGTTTCCGAAGAATATGATGCTAAACCAGGTGGTTCGCATGAATGGGAAGCTATATCATGTGTTTCGCTTGGATTTGAAACTAACTCGTTTGATTCGCATGCATTTTAATCTAAATCATGTATATCACAAGTATTTGAAGCTAAACCATTTGATTCGCATCGATTTGAAACTAAGCATTCTACTTCGCATTTATTTGAAGCTAAATCATGTGTTTGGCATGGATTTGAATCTAGCTCGTTTGTTTCGCATGCATTTGAAGCTAAATCATGTATATCACAAGTATTTGAAGCTAAAACATTTCATTTGCATGGATTCGAAGATCAGCCTTATGCTTCGCATTGATTTGAAGCTAAATCATGTGTTTAGCATTTATTTGAAGCTAACTCGTTTGTTTCGCATGCAGTTGAAACTAAATCATGTATATCACAATCATTTGAAGCTAAACCATTTGATTCGCAAGGATTCGAAGATAAGCCTTCTACTTCGCAATGATTTAAAGCAAAATCATGTGTTTCACATGGATTTGAAGCTAACTCGTTTGTTTCGCATGCAGTTGAAGCTATATCATGTATATCACAAGTATTTGAAGCTAAACTATTTGTTTCGCATGGATTCGACGCTAAGCCTTCTTCTTGGCATTGATTTGAAGTTAAATCATGTGTTACGCTTGGATTTGAAGCTCACTCGTTTGTTTCGCCTGCATTTGAAGCTTAATCATTTATATCACAAGTATTTGAAGGTAAACCATTTGTTTTGAAGCTAAATCATGTGTTTCCCTTGGATTTGAAACTAACTCGTTTGTTTCGCCTGCATTTGAAACTATATCACTTATATCGCAAGCATTTGAAGCTAAATCGTTCGTTTAGCATGGATTTGAAGCTAAGCCTTCTACATCGCATTGATTTGAAGCTAAATCATGCATTTCGCATGGATTCGAAGCTAACTCGTTTGATTCGCTTGCTGTTGAAGCAAAATCACGCATATCACAAGTATTTGAAACTAAACCATTTGTTTCGCATGGATTCGAATATCTGCCTTCTAGTTCGCATTGATTTGAAGCTAAATCACGTGTTCCGCATGGATTTGAAGCTAACTGTTTGTTCCGCCTGCATTTGAAGCTATATCACATATATCGCAAGTATTTGAAGCTAAATCATTTGTTTCGCATGGATTTGAAGCTGACTCGTTTGTTTCGCATGGATTTGAAGCTAAGCCTTTAACTTCGCATTGATTTGAAGCTAAATCATGTGTTTCGCATGAATTTGAAGCTAAACCTTCTATATCGCATTGATTTGAAGTTTAATCATGTGTTTCGCTTGGATTTGAGCCAACACGTTTGTTTCGTCTGCATTTGAAGCTATATCACTTATATCGCAAGTGTTTGAAGCTAAATCATTTGTTTCGCATTGATTTGAAGCTAACCCTTCTACATCGCATTGATTTGAGCTAAATCATTTGTTTCGCCTGCATTTGAAGCTTAATCATGCATATCACAAGTATTAGAAGGTAAACCATTTGTTTTGAAGCTAAATCATGTGTTTCCCTTGGATTTGAAGCTAACTCGTTTGTTTCGCCTGCATTTGAAACTATATCACTTATATCGCAAGCATTTGAAGCTAAATCGTTCGTTTAGCATGGATTTGAAGCTAAGCCTTCTACATCGCATTGATTTGAAGCTAAATCACGTGTTTCGCATAGATTAGAAGCTAACTCGTTTGTTTCGCATTCTTTTGAAACTATATCACTTCTATCGCAAGTATTTGAAGCTAAATCATGTGTTTCGCATGTATTTGAAGATAAGCCTTCTACTTCGCATTGATTTCAAGCTAAATCATGTGTTTCGCATGCATTTGAAGCTAACTCGATTGTTTCGCATGCAGTTGAATGTAAATCATGTACATCACAAGTATTTGATGCTAAACCATTTGCTTCCCATGGATTTGATGCTAAGCCTTCTACTTCGCATTGATTTGAATCCAAATCATGTGTTTCGCATGGATTTGAAGCTAACTCGTTTTTTTCGCCTGCATTTGAAGCTATATCACTTATATCGTAAGTATCTGAAGCTAAATCATTTGTTTCTCATGGATTTGAAGCTGCGCCTTCTACTTCGCATTGATTTGAAGTTAAATCATTTGTTTCCCTTGGATTTGAAGCTAACTCGTTTGCTCCGCATGCAGTTGAAGCTAAATCGTGTATATCACAAGTATTTACAGCTAAACCATTTGATTCGCATGGATTTGAAACTAAGCCTTCCACTTCCCATTGATTTGAAGCTAAATCATGTGACTCGCATGGATTTGAACCTCACTCGTTCGTTTCGCCTGCATTTGAAACTTATTCATGTATATCACAAGTATTTGAAGCTATACCATTTGTTTCGCATGGATTTGAAGATAATCCTTCTACTTCGCATTGATATGAAGCTAACTCGATTGTTTCGCCTGCACTTGAAGCTATATCACTTATATCGCTATTATATGAAGATATATCATTTGTTTTTCATGTATTTATAGCTAAGCCTTCTACATCGCATTGATTTGAAGCTAAATCATGCGTTCCGCATGGATTTTAAGCTAACCCGTTTGTTTTGCCTGCATTTGAAGTTATATCACTCATATCGCAATTATCCGAAAATAAATCATTTGTTTCTCATGTATTTGTTGCTAAGCCTTCTACATCGCATTGATTTGAGCTAAATCATTTTTTTCGCTTGCATTTGAAGCTAACTCGCATGCTTCGCATGCAGTGGAAGCTAAATTATGTATATCACAAGTATTTGAAGCTAAACCATTTGCTTCGCATGAATATTAAGCTAAATCACGTGTTTCGCACGGATTTGAAACTAACTCGGTTGTTTCGCCTGCATTTGAATCTAAATCATGTATATCACAAGTATTTGAACCTAAACCATTTGTTTGCATGGATTCGTAGACAAGCCTTCTACTTCGCATTGATTTGAAGCTAAATCATGTGTATCGCATGGATTTGAAGCTAAATCATGTGTTTCCCTTGGATTTGAAGCTAACTCGTATGTTTCGCATGAAGTTGAAGCCAAATCATGTATAAAATAAGTATTTCAAGCTAAATCATTTGTTTCGCATGGATTTCAAGTTGACTCGTTTGTTTCGCATGGTTTTGAAGCTAAGCCTTCTACTTCGCATTGATTTGAAGCTAAATCATGTATTTCGCATGAATTTGAAGCTAACTGTTTGTTCCGCCTGCATTTGAAGCTATATCACTTATATCGCAAGTATTTGAAGATAAATCATTTGTTTCGCATGGATTTGAAGCTAAGCCTTCTACTTCGCATTGATTTGAAGCTGAATCATGTGTTTCGCTTGGATTTGAATCTAACTCGTTTGTTTCGCATGCAGTTGAAACTAAATCATGTATATCACAAGTATTTGAAGCTAAACCATTTGTTTCGAATGGATTTGAAGCCATGCCTTCTACTTCGCATTTATTTGAAGCAAAATAATGTGTTCCGCATGGATTTCAATATAACTCGTTTGTTTCGCATGCAGTTGAAGCTAAATCATGTATATCACAAGGTAGAGTTCAAGTCTCACGTTGTGCCGGTCAGAAAGATACCGAGGACTCCACCACCCACCGAACGGCGACGTTCGTTGTCACTGACGGACATGGCGTCCCAGACGCAGGTGCAGGAAGACTTTGAGGTTGCTTTTCACTCGGAAAGTGAGATGCGACCGACTTCTGAAGCGGCACATACGCAGAAAAGGAAGAGGCTAGACAGCATGTCTGATCTCAGCGAGGACGACACAGCTGTAGTTGAAACTAATCTGTTGGCTGACGTCACTATCCAATTGAGAAAACTTATAGCCTGCACCAAGGCGGTACAGTCGTTTTGTAGGTCACAGGACAGCGTAAACCCCAATTTATCACTACTGGTGAGCTCGTTGGCCAAGGAAACGAACTCTTTAAAATGTTCACGAAGGAGGTCCTTACCAAAGGAAGACTCGAGACACGCGAGGATGTCGGTAATACGACCCGCGCCTCTTTAATCGACGATGGCTCCACTCGTCCTCCTCTCCCCAAAGCATATAGGACTATGGGTACGCAAACCGCAGACCCGGAAGCGGTGGATCGTGGGGAGGTCGCAAGATGGGCGCGAAAGGAACTCAACTTTGATGAGCTCCACAAGCTCATTCGATTCCTTTGCTCACTGAAAAGTTGATGATAACGCAAGCCCGATGAAAGACACGATTGACATCGCCTGCTTCACACCGGCGGATCTACGTACCACAGACGGAACTACGCGCAGAATCCTTCAGAAGATGGCATGTATCGACGATATCCTTGTCCAGGAGGCCCGCAAGGATGAGGCCGCCCACCTCCAGACCACTACCTCTATTCCAAGCAAAAGCGGCGGTATGACAAGGAAATCCAGGACCCACTTCTTTCTTATCCATAAGGATAATGAGAAGGACACTATCGACTTGCACGTGGTATACGAGTGCCTCAGGAAAATGGCGCACCTAAGTACGGATACTTCGGCTGGAAATCACGTTGATTTGCCCCGACGAAGTAAGTATAAATATTAGCAGGAAACTTGTTGAATTGATCTTCTCACAGAGCAACTTGATGATCCACCTCCGCTCAAGTAAGGGAGGGGGACCAGACATAAAAATGATCAAAAGCTCTGACGGCACTGGTAAGCCCGCGACGGAAACCATCACCATATCCAGTAACGGACAAACATACGCTGACATGCTGCGTTCTGTTAAAAAGAACGTCGACGTTAACCGAGAGGGGATTGACATCGCTTACGTCAAAGCGAACCTGAAAAGAGACCTAGTTATCTCTGTCAAGGGTGACCGAGGGAAGGTAACAGGACTCTCCGCACTAATTAATAAAAAGATTGCCGAAGTTAAAGCGAAAATATCAACCCGCAATACAAAAACTCTCCACCTTAAGGGTTTAGACGGGGATGTTACGACCGAGGACATATCGAGTACACTATACAAGATGCTGGGCTCGACCTTGGATCCTCAGGAAGTTCAGGTGAATGCCCTTCGTCCTGGGTGCGCGGGTAGCCAAAATGCTACCGTCATCACTTCCACTAAAAACGCGGAAAGGCTCCTAAAGGTGAAACGCTTCAGGGTTGGATGGGGCCTCTGTCGTGTGGTTGAACGGATAGAGGTCACCCAATGTTGCAGGTGCCGCGAATACGGTCATCGCAGCTCAACATGTAAAAATGCGGACAGGTCTAAGAGCTGCCGCAGGTGCGGTGACCTTGGACACATGGAGAAATCCTGCACTAATGCGGAAAAATGCCTTAATTGCAGTATGCAGGGCCACAGGGACGGGACTCTCAAGTGCCCTGCATACTGCAAGGCACTCAACGAAGCCCGCGAGAAACGCAACAATGACAAAGGGGTTAAAGCCAAACCACCAACTGACGGCTCCATGAACGACGCAAAAAAACCGAAGACGAATAAATAGACGAACTCGGGCAGGACACCGAAACAACCTAAGGGAGGTAAATTTAGTACCGACTCAAGCTCACCTATAGTGAGCCTTGTTTGTAAAGACGCATCGACAGCCCTGAGAGAGGCCGATGCTGATAAACAGACGACTAACCCCACTCCAAGGGCAAACAAGGATAAGGACGCAAGGGTGACGCTGGTCCCCAGAAGTGCCTCCGATATATTTAGCGAGGATTTCTCCAGGGTACTCTTACCCTCCGGAGGCGAGACGCTAATACAAGCACCCGAAAAGGGCTACGACGATAAGGGCTAACTCCTTTGTCCATTACTCTTGGACCCTTCATTATTGTTAACAAGTTCACTGTTCACATGCAAGGGAAACATAATAAGAAGGCGTCTAAGGACACTCACCTAAACTTATTACAAATCAACCTGCACAATTGTAGATTAGCGCACGACCTGCTCCAACAAAATGCAATCGACCTTGACATCGACGTGGTTTTGATTTCTGAACCGTGGCGGATACTAGACCATTGGTTCGGGGCCAGGGATGGCAGAGCGGTCATATGGATCACTGCTAGGGCGACTGAGAGGTTTTCGTCTATCCAACGTCTGGCCAGCATAGACGGATGCGTGGTGATACAGCTCAACGATATAACAGTTGTTAGCTGCTACTACACGCCGAACATGCGATTGGACAATTTTATGACGCACTTGCATAACCTTGAACATCTGATAAGCACCCTGGATCGCGAACACCTGATCGTGGCAGGTGACTTCAATTCAAAATCACCAGCCTGGGGGTCGGCCAAGTCGGATGCACGGGGCACCGCCACCCTCGAAATGGCAAACCGTGTCCGGATTTGTCCGGTGGTCAGTGAAGGGAAGTTCACGTTTGAGAGGAATGTTCACCACTCTCTGATCGACATCATGTTCTGCGGCTACGCCATGCTCCGGAAGCTGGTGTCAAGCGTCATATTTAACACGGAAACAGCCTCGGATTACCGTTATGTTAGACACGTATTCTCCGGTGAAAACATCTTCCACAAAAAAGCGCCTAGGCCTGGAGTGGTTGATGTGGATAAATTCCTGGCGCTATACAGCAGGGCTACGGCATTGGTCTCTCCTTTCCTTATGGAGACGGCTATTTAGCTTCAAATGCATGCGAAAGAAACGAGTTAACTTCAAATCCAAGCGAATCACATGATTTAGCTTCACATCAATGCGAAGTATGATTAAAATACTTGTGATATACATTTTTCTACGGGACCCTGAGGTCCTGATTTATGATATCCCGAAAGGGATGGGCAAGGAGGAAATTGCCTCCAGTCTTTGGAGGCAAAACCTCTCTGAGGCGTCCCAGAAGGATGTGCCTTCGGGTGTTCGGGTCAGTCGCATGGCTGGCAAGACCCCGGAGACAGCCAACTGGGTAGTGGCCGTCAGTCCGCAGATTCGTCGGCGGCTGGCGCAGAGAGGGGACCGGGTGTACCTCGGGTGGAGTCCCTGTCGTGTGCGGGACTTCATACAGGTCACCCGATGCTATAAGTGCCAGTGCTTCGGGCACACGGCGAAGCGCTGCAAATTCAAAGAGGATGTCTGCGGACATTGTGCCGAAAAAGGGCACGGTTATGCGCTCTGTAGCAGGAAGAGCAAGCCCCCGGTTTGCTCCAACTGTAAAGACAGAGGGCGACCATTCGAACATAAGTCGCGAGACCCGGCCTGCGCCTCCTATCAGGAAGCGCTGGTTTTGGAGATGTCTCGCATTAGACAAGAATAATTTGAACTTGAATGGATAGTACAAACGACCGGCGACGCTCGAGAGTCATACGGGTCATGCAGCATAACATGCAGCGAGCCCGAAACGTGACCGACGAAGTCCGGACTGAGATGCATAGGCGAGGGGTAGATGTGTTGCTTGCACAAGAGCCATATAGCTGGCGGGGTACCGTGCCCGGGCTAGGCTTGAGAACGAGGCTGATCACGGCAGGCGATCCGGTGATGGCTGCAATAGCGGTCAGAAACCCGGATCTAACCGTGGTCAAAGTCTCTAACTTGTGCGACACGCATTTGACCTGTGCCAGCATCTCGGGTTCGTTTGGGAGCTTCTTCCTGATCAGCCAGTACTTTCAATGGTCCGATGACGTTGAATCGGGTCTGGCGCGGTTGGAGAGAGCTCTTTCCGCACTAAGGCATAACCGAGTCATTATCTCTGCCGACGTTAACGCAAAATCAGCCCAGTGGGGCAGTGCGGAGACGGACGTGAGAGGCCGTAAACTTGAAGAGTTTATCGTGAGCCATGGCTTGGTTGTCTTGAACGAGGCTGGAAGCGCTCCGACGTTTTCCAGCCCTAGTGGACAGTCTTACATCGACGTCACACTATCGACACCTGACATTTGCGACAAGGTGCGAGGTTGGAAGGTCCGCGAGGACCTGACGACCAGCGACCACCGAGTCATAGAGTTCACTTTGAGTTTTTGCGCCGAGGACGGTGCTGCCGAAATTTGTAGTAGCGACAGCAGCACCAACCGGAACGGATTATTACCAAGGTTCCGACTCCGAAGCGCGAAATGGCCCGAGTTCGACAAGGCGCTGCAGGAAAGTAAGAGGAGTATATCCCCCAATCCATTGAATAATAAGGGGGAAGTCGAACATCTAGCACAGGAGATCGAAAGAATGATCGTCCAAGCGTGCGACTCCTCGATGCCAACCAAGCAGTTGCATTCAAAATCCGTCCCATGGTGGACGGCCAACCTGACGAGGCAGAAGAGGCGAGTCTATAAACTTAGACGAGCCTCGCAGAACGCGGCATGTTCAGAGGAGCAGAAGGCGGCCAAGAGGACCGAGTATCTCAAACAGAGAAAGGCCTACAAAGCCGCCATTAAAGCTGCTCGGTCGCACAGCTGGCGTGCATTCGTGACCGAGCAGGGAAACAAAGAACCCTGGGGCCTCATTTATAAGATCACGAGGCAGAAGATGACAGCCAGCATGGTCATCTCGAATATTAACCTTAACACTACCCAGGGTTATACTACAGACTGGGACTCCACCGCTTCCGCGCTGCTGGAGGGGTTAATTCCGGACGATAGCCCCACGAATGACTCCCCGGATCATGCGCGAGTCAGGAGGGAAGCTGCCATCGAGCCGGAGAGTGAGGACGCCAGTCCCTTCACCCTCTCGGAGCTCAGATCGGCGGTCAACCGACTGAAGAGCGGCAAGTGTCCAGGCCTAGACCGAATTGAGCCGGAGGTTCTAAAACGCTCGTTTAATACGATCTCACGCGAGCTCCTCCGACTCTACAACGGATGCCTGGCACACGGAGTCTTTCCCGCGGAATGGAAAGTCGGGTCCATCATCTCCATCCTTAAAGGACCCGAGAAACCTGAAACGGAGATAAAGTCCTACAGACCTATATGCTTGCTTCGGTCGTAGGCAAAGTCTTAGAGAAGCTAATCGCTACGCGATTAGCTAGTTCGTTTTTGCACCCCGACTACGCCTCCCATCGGCAATACGGATTCAGGCCGCATCGATCCACGACTGATGTCGTGGTAAAGATGAGGGAGCTTGCGTCCGGTCGAGAGGAAAAGTACGTCGTGGGTCTGCTCTTCGACATAGCCGCAGCCTTTGATAACGTCTGGTGGCCAAGCATACTCAACGCGTTGAGGAAGCGAGGCTGCCCAAAAAACCTATTTAGATTGGTGGTCGACTACTTCGACGGCCGCGTGGTGACTATGGTGTCTGATCGCGTTGCAGTGCGGAAGAAAGTCACTAAGGGCTGCCCACAGGGATCAATTCTTGGTCCGAGCTGTTGGAACTTAGTCTTCGACGAGGTTCTACAGCTCCTATCGAACGCCGGGCTCGCTTGCGAGCCCATCGCCTATGCAGACGACCTTCTTCTCTTGATCTTTGCGAACAGCAGGAAGGGTCTAGAAAGCAATGGCCAATTGGTTGCGGACACCATTTCTCGCTGGTGCGATCAGCAGAAATTGTCGCTGTCTGCGACCAAGACTGAGATGATATTCTTGAAAGGCTCTCTCGACAGAGAGAGAGGCCACCTGTGATAAAAGTAGGAGGTCGGAATATTGCCGTCAAGGACTATGTGCGTTACCTTGGCGTGCATTTTGACTCTGGACTGGGTATCCATTCCCACGTCGAGTATTTGAATGCTAAGTCCTTGCGAACGTTTAATGCGCTAGCAAGGATTGCTAAGTCGAACTGGAGATTGGGATATCGGACGATGCGTACTTTGTACTGCGGCTTGTTTGTCCCAATCGTCACGTATGCTGCCGCGGGCTGGGCAGACCGCCTTACCTCTGGGACGAGTAAATTGTTCACCAGGGCGCAGAGGCGTGTTCTGCTTGGCTGCGTCAAAGCCTACAGGACAGTCTCCACTGATGCGATCCCCGTGATCGCCGGGGAGATACCTGTGGACTTGGCGATAGCGGAGTTCAGCTGCGTGTACAAAGCCAGGAAGAAACTCGGGTTCCAACATGGAACCTATCAAATGAGTCAGGCCGAATTGGCTGACGAAGTCGTCACCGAAGCCCAAGTTCGCAGAAGGCTGAGGGAGGCGACTTTAGAGATGTGGCAGCAGAGATGGTCGTCCTCGACGAAGGGTAGGGAAACCTTCCAATACTTCGGCGAGGTATCAGACCGACTCTCAGCGAGCTGGATCAGAGTCGACCATGATGTAGCGCAGTTCTTGAGCGGACACGGAGACTTCCGTGCGAAGCTCAAGACGTTCGCCCTGGTCGACGATGAGTTGTGCGAATGTGGGGAGGAGGAAACTCCAAACCACGTCCTCTACGATTGTCAGCGTTACGTAGAGGACAGGGAACACCTACGCCAGGCGGCGATTCGAGAAGGATTTCAGTGGCCGATCGACAAAGCCAGCCTGGTGTCAGAGCAGCTCTTTAAGGAGTTCCAGAAATTCGCACGATCCGTAAGAACGACAAAGAGACGAACATAGAACGAAACTGAATACGGAGCGTGGACTCGTCCAGCTCCGTCGATGTACGGCATGCTGGGCGAACCCCTCGGGGTTCGTCCCCTCGGGCCAGGCTGACGCCCCTCTTGCGGAGATAAAAGATTTTAACACTACTCCGTAAGAGTGCCTGGATTGGATTAGACTCGAGGTGGCAGTGGGAGTAGCACGCTGTCTTCCCCTGATACGATAGTGAACGAGGGTAGAGCCCGAACATCAGGCATAAGTCGCAAGAGCGGCCGGTATGGTCCACCAAGGACTTAGGTACGGCCCGTCTCTCAGAGACCACAGTTATTACGATAAACACTAACTGCAGCCTATTAGGCTTCGCCGACGACGCTGCACTCGTCATATCTGCCAGGGATATTGAGGCAGCCAGAAACAAGGCTACCGCCGCCTTGAAATCAGTCAAGACTTGGTTTGACCAAAATCATTTAGAACTTGCGGAGGAAAAATGAGAGGACCTTCACCTCACAAGCAGGAAGACCAAGCGGTCCATCGACCTGAGGATTGGTAATAATACTCTTAAGGCATGAACAGCTACACGCTACCTTGGTGTGGTCATTGAGGCCAATCAAGTGTTTCGGAAGCACATACTTAATGCCTGTGAAAAGGCCACTAAGTATGCAGGAATGTTGTGCAGGATACTGCCCAACATCGGGGGTGGCGGTTATTGGGCACGTTCCTTATATTACCGCGTAGTGGAGTCAGTATGCATGTATGCTGCTCCAATATGGGCTCCTGCGGTCAATATGTCCAACAACAGAAAGCACCTCAACGCTGCGCAAAAGACGATCCTGGCGAGGGTGGTTAGAGCATATCGTACCACCGCGCTCGACGCCTTGTGCGTCCTTGCGGGTTTTCCCCCTTTCGACTTGGTGGCAAACGAAAGGAGGCGCATCTACGTGAAAACAACGGATCTGGACAGGAGGGCACCCGACTACAAGCGCCGGATGCACCTGATCAGGAAGGAAGAGCGTGACCGAACGTTGTCCGAATGGCAGAAGAGATGGGATTTGGCACCCCATGGCCGGAGGACTCACTCTCTAATCCCGAAGATTGCGGACTGGATCGGGTGGGGCCCTCCCCTGCTCGACTTTCGACTGGCGCAGATGCTGACTGGACATGGTTGCTTCTCAAGCTTCCTTAAGCGTATTGTGAAGATAGACCAGTCCAGATGCCTGCTCTGCGGGGTGGACGATGACACCATTGAGCACGCTATTATGATGTGCCGGGCCTTTGACGACGAACGAGCCACATTGGTGAAAGAAATTGGAGTGCTTTCATTTGACATGGTATTACTTATACTGAAAGACTCGAGCAAAAGGACATCTTTTAAAAAGTTTATTGACGACTGCCTCAAGAGGAAGGAGGCTGCCCTCAACGACCTCCAGAGGAAGGAGAGACCGAATTTCACAGCCAGGACCAGGACTCAAATGTAAGGTGGTTCTAAGAAACGTAAATCTACCCGCCACCCTCACGAAGCAATGCTCTAGGGCGGATACCATCGAGGGGGGATCCTACATCATGGCTGAAGGGAGGTTTAGGTTTTAGTGGGTATGCCGATAGCACTACCCTCGGACAGCCCCGGACAGTGTGCGTAAAGCATTTCCCCCTCCACGGGAAAAAAAATGTATATCACAAGTATTTTAATCATACTTCGCATTGATGTGAAGCTAAATCATGTGATTCGCATGGATTTGAAGTTAACTCGTTTCTTTCGCATGCATTTGAAGCTAAATCATGTATAAAACAAGTGCTTGTTCCTAACCTATTCGTCTCGCATGGATTTGAGACTAAGCCTTCTACTTCGCAATGATTTGAAGCTAACTCATGTCTTTCGCTTGGATTTGAAGCTAACTCGATTGTTTCGCCTGCATTTGAAGCTATATCACTTATAGTCGCAAGCATTTGAAGCTAAATCATTCGTTTTGCATGGATTTGAAGCTAAGCCTACTACTTCGCATTGATTTGAAGCTAAATCTGTTTCGCATGGATTTGAAGCTAAGCCTTTAACTTCGCATTGATTTGAAGCTAAATCATGTGTTTCCCTTGGATTTTAAGCTGACTCGTTTGTTTCGCATGCAGTTGAAGCTAAATCATGTATATCACAAATATTTGAAGCTAAACCATTTGATTCGCATGGATTTGAAACTAAGCCTTCTACTTGGCTTTGAATTGGTGCAAAATCATGCGTTTCGCATGGATCCGAAGCTAACTCGTTTGAATCGCATGCAGTTGAAACTAAGTCATGTTTATCACAAGTATCTGAATCTAAACCATTTGTTTCGCATTGATTTGAAGCTAAGCCTTCTACTTTGCATTGATTTGAAGCTACATCATGTGTTTCGCTTGGATTTGAAGCTAACTCGTTCGTTTCCCTTGCATTTGCAGCTAAATCATGCACATCACAATTATTTGAAGCTAAACCATTTGATTCGCATGGATTTCAAAATAAGCCTTCTACTTCGCATTGATTTTAATCTAAATCATCTGTTTCGCATGGATTTAAATCTATCTCGTTTGTTTCGCTGGCATTTGAAGCTAAATCATGCACATCACAAGTATTTGAAGCTGAACCACTTGTTTCGCATGGATTTGAAGATAAGCCTTCTACTTCGCATTGATTTGAAGCTAAATCATGTGTTTCGCTTGGATTTGAAATTAACTAGTTTGTTTCGTAATGCAGTTGAAGCTAAATCATGTATATCACAATTATTTGAAGCTAAACCATTTGATTCGCATGGATTTCAAAATAAGCCTTCTACTTCGCATTGATTTTAATCTAAATCATCTGTTTCGCATGGATTTAAAGCTATCTCGTTTGTTTCGCATGCAGTTGGAGATAAATCATGTATATCACAGGTATTTGAAGCTAAACCATTTGATACGCATGGATTTGAAGATAAGCCTTCTACTTCGCATTGATTTGAAGCTAAATCATGTGTTTCGCATGGATTTGAAGCTAACTCGTTAGTTTTGCATATTGTTGAAGCTAAATCTTGTATATCACAAGTATTTGAAGCTAAACCATTTGTTTCGCAAGGATACGAAGATCAGCCATCTACTTCGCATTGATAAGAAGCAAAATCATGTGTTTCGCAAGGATTTGAAGCTAACTCGTTAGTTTCGCTTGCATTTGAAGCTAAATCATGCACATCACAAGTATTTGAAGCTGAACCACTTGTTTCGCATGGATTTGAAGATAAACCTTCTACTTCGCATTGATTTGAAGCTAAATCATGTGTTTCGCTTGGATTTCAAGCTAACTCGTTTGTTTCACATGCAATTGAAGCTAAATCATGTATATCACAATTATTTGAAGCTAAACCATTTGATTCGCATGGATTTCAAAATAAGCCTTCTACTTCGCATTAATTTGAAGCTAAATCATGTGTTTCGCTTGGATTTCAAGCTAACTCGTTTGTTTCGCATGTAATTGAAGCTAAATAATGTATCAAACTAGTATTTCAAGCTCAAGCATTTGTTTCGCATGGATTCGAAGATCTGCCATCTACCTCGTAATGATTTGAAGCTAAATCATGTGTTTTGCATGGATTTGAAACTAACTCGTTTGTGTCGCATGCAGTTGAAGCTAAAACATGTATATCACAATTATTTGAAACTAAATCATTTGATTCGCATGGATTCGAAGATCAGCCTTCTACTTCGCAATTGATAAGAAGCTAAATCATGTGTTTCGCATGGATTTCAAGCTAACTCGTTTGTTTCGCCTGCAATTGAAGCTAAATCATGTATCAAACAAGTATTTGAAGCTAAACCATTTGTTTCGCATGGATTCGAAGATCAGCCATCTACCTCGTATTGATTTGAAGCTAAATCATGTGTTTCGCATGGATTTGAAGCTAACACGTTCGTTTCGCATGCATTTGAAGCTAAATCATGCACATCACAAGTATTTGAAGCTGTATCACTTGTTTCGCATGGATTTGAAGATAAGCCTTCTACTTCGCATTGATTTGAATCTAAATCAAGTGTTTCGCTTAGATTTGAAACTAACTAGTTTGTTTCGCAATGCAATTGAAGCTAAATCATGTATATCACAATTATTTGAAGCTAAACCATTTGATCCGCATGGATTTCAAAATATGCCTTCTACTTCGCATTAATTTGAAGCTAAATCATGTGTTTCGCTTGGATTTCAAACTAACTCGTTTGTTTCGCATGTAATTGAAGCTAAATAATGTATCAAACTAGTATTTCAAGCTCAAGCATTTGTTTCGCATGGATTCGAAGATCTGCCATCTACCTCGTAATGAATTGAAGCTAAATCATGTGTTTCGCATGGATTTGAAACTAACTCGTTTGTGTCGCATGCAGTTGAAGCTAAATCATGTATATCACAATTATTTGAAACTAAATCATTTGATTCGCATGGATTCGAAGATCAGCCTTCTACTTCGCAATTGATAAGAAGCTAAATCATGTGTTTCGCATGGATTTCAAGCCAACTCGTTTGTTTCGCATGCAATTGAAGCTAAATCATGTATCAAACAAGTATTTAAAGCTAAACCATTTGTTTCGCATGGATTCGAAGATCAGCCATCTACCTCGTATTGATTTGAAGCTAAATCATGTGTTTCGCATGGAGTTGAAGCTAACTCGTTCGTTTCGCTTGCATTTGAAGCTAAATCATGCACATCACAAGTATTTAAAGTTGAATCACTTGTTTCGCATGGATTTGAAGATAAGTCTTCTACTTCGCATTGATTTGAAGCTAAATCATGTGTTTCGCTTAGATTTGAAACTAACTAGTTTGTTTCGCAATGCAGTTGAAGATATATCATGTATATCACAATTATTTGAAGCGAAACCATTTGATTCGCATGGATTTCAAAATAAGCCTTCTACTTCGCATTGATTTGAATCTAAATCAAGTGATTCGCTTAGATTTGAAACTAACTAGTTTGTTTCGCAATGCAATTGAAGCTAAATCATGTATATCACAATTATTTGAAGCTAAACCATTTGATCCGCATGGATTTCAAAATATGCCTTCTACTTCGCATTAATTTGAAGCTAAATCATGTGTTTCGCTTGGATTTCAAGCTAACTCGTTTGTTTCGCATGTAATTGAAGCTAAATAATGTATCAAACTAGTATTTCAAGCTCAAGCATTTGTTTCGCATGGATTCGAAGATCTGCCATCTACCTCGTAATGAATTGAAGCTAAATCATGTGTTTCGCATGGATTTGAAACTAACTCGTTTGTGTCGCATGCAGTTGAAGCTAAATCATGTATATCACAATTATTTGAAACTAAATCATTTGATTCGCATGGATTCGAAGATCGGCCTTCTACTTCGCAATTGATAAGAAGCTAAATCATGTGTTTCGCATGGATTTCAAGCCAACTCGTTTGTTTCGCATGCAATTGAAGCTAAATCATGTATCAAACAAGTATTTAAAGCTAAACCATTTGTTTCGCATGGATTCGAAGATCAGCCATCTACCTCGTATTGATTTGAAGCTAAATCATGTGTTTCGCTTGGATTTGAAGCTAACTCGTATGTTTCGCACGCTGTTGAAGATAAATCATGTATATTACAAGTATTTGACTCTGAACCATTTGATCCGCATGGATTTGAAGCTAAGCCTTCTGCGTCGCATTGATTTGAAACTGAATCATGTGATGCCTTTGGATTTGAATCTATCTCGTTTGTTTCGCATGCTGTTGACGCCAAATCATGTATATCACAAGTATTTGGACCTAAACCATTCGTTTCGCATGAATTTGAAGCTCAGCCTTCTACTTCGTATTGAATTGAAGCTAAATCACGTGTTTCGCTTGGATTTGAAGCTAATTCGCTCGTTTCGCACGCAGTTGAATCTGAATCATGTATATCACAACTATTTGAAACTAAACCATTTGATTCGCATGGATTTGAAGCTGAGCCTTCCTCTTCGCATTTATTTGAAGCTAAATCATGTGTTTCGCATGGATTTGAAGCTAACTCGTTTGTTCCGCCTGCATTTGAAGCTAAATCGTGTATATCACAAGTATTTGAAGCTAAATGATTTGTTTCGCATTGATTCGAAGATACGCCTTATACTTCGCACTGATTTGAAGCTAAATCATGTGTTTCGCATGGATTTGAACCTAAATCGTTTGTTTCGCATGCAGTTGAAGCTAAATCATGTATATCACAAGTATTTGAACCTAAACCATTTGATTCGCATGGATTTGAAGATCACCCTTCTTCTTCGCATTGATTTGAAGCTAAATCATGTGTTTCGCATGGATTTGAAGCTAACTCGTTTGTTTCGCGTGCAGTTGAAGCTAAATCATGTATATCACAAGTATTTGAAGCTAATCCATTTGTTTCGCATGGATTCGAAGATAAGCCTTCTACTTCGCATTGATTTGAAGCTGAATCATGTGTTTCGCATTGATATGAAGCTAAATCATGTATATCACAAGTATTTGAAGCTAAACCATTTGTTTCGCGTGATTTCGAAGATCAGCCTTCTACTTCGCATTGATTTGAAGCTAAACCATGTGTTTCGCATGATTTTGAAGCTAAAGCATGTCTCTCGCATGACTTTAAATCTAAATCATTTGTTTCGATTGGATTAGAAGCTAACTCGTTTGTTTCGTCTGCATTTCAAATTATTTCATCCATATTGCAAGTATTTGAAGGTAAGTCATATATTTTGCATGGATTTGAAGCTATGCCTTCAACATCGAATTGATTGGAATCTAAACCATGTGTTTCGAATGGATTTGACGCTATCTCGGTTGTTTCGCCTGCAGTTGAAGCTAAATCATGTATAAAACAAGTATTTGAAGCTAAACTGTCCGTTTCGCATGGAATTGAATCTAACCCATGTGTGTCGAATGAATTTAAAGCTAAATCATTTGCTTCGCATGGATTTTAAGCTAACTCGTTTGTTTCGCATGCAGTTCAAGCTAAATCATGTATATCACAAGTATTTGTTGCTAAACCATCTGTTTCGCATGGATTTGAAGATAAACCATTTGTTTCGCATGGATACGAAGATATGCCTTCTTCTTCGCATTGATTTGAAGCTGAATCATGTGTTTCGCATTGATATGAAGCTAAATCATGTATATCACAAGTATTTGAAGCTAAACCAATTGTTTCGCGTGATTTCGAAGATTAGCCTTCTACTTCGCATTGATTTGAAGCTAAACCATGTGTTTCGCATGATTTTGAACCTAAATCATGTGTTTCGCATGGACTTGAAGCTAACTCGTTGGATTCGCATGCAGTTGAAGCTAAATCATGTATATCAGAAGTATTTGAAGCTAAACCATTTGTTTCGAATGGATTTGAAGATCAGCCTTCTGTTTCGCATTGATTTGAAGCTAAATCATGTGTTTCGCATGGATTTGAATCTAACTCGGTTCTTTTGCATGGAGTTGAATCTAAATCATGTATATCACAAGTATTTGAAGCTAAACCATTTGATTCGCATGGATTTGAAGCTAAGCCTTCTACTTCGCATTGATTTGAAGCTAAGTCATGTGTTTCGCTTGGATTTAAAGCTAACTCGTTTGTTTCGCATGCAGTTGAAGCTAAATCATGTATATTACATGTATTTAAAGCTAAACCATTTGTTTCGCATGGATTTGAAGCTAAGCCTTCTACTTCGCATGGATTTGAAGCTAAGCCTTCTACTTCGCATTGATTTGAAGCTAAATCATGTGTTTCGCTTGGATTTAAAGCTAACTCGTTTGTTTTGCATGCAGTAGAAGTTTAAATCATATATAAAACAAGTAACTGAAGCTAAACCATTTCTTTCGCATGGATTCGAAGTTCAGCCTTCTACCTCCTATTGATTTGAAGCTAAATCATGTTTTTCGCTTGGATTTGAAGCTAACTCGTTCGTTATGCATACAGTTGAAGCAAAATCACGCATATCACAAGTATTTGAAGCTGAACCACTTGATTCGCATGGATTCGAAGATTAGTCTTCTACTTCGCATTGATTTGAAGCTAAATCATGAGTTTCGCCTGGATTTGAAGCTAAATAATGTGTTTTGAATGGATTTGAAGTTAACTCGTTTGCTTCCCAAGCAGTTGAAGCTAGATCATGTATATCATAAGTATTTGAAGCTAATCAACTTGATATGCATGGATTTCAAACTAAGCCTTCTACTACGCATTGATTTCAAGGTAAATCATGTCTTTTGCATGGATTTAAAGCTAACTCGTTTGTTTCGCCTCCATTTGAAGCTATATCAGTGATATTCGCAAGTATTTGAAGCTAAATCATTCGTTTCGCTAGATTTGAAGCTAAGCCTTCTACTTCGCATTGATTTGATTCTAAATCATGTGATTCGCTTGTATTTGAAGCTAACTCGTTTGTTTCGCATGCAGTTGAAGCTAAATCATGTATATCACAAGTAGTAGAAGCTAAACCATTTGTTTCGCATGGATTCGACGATCAGCCATCGGCTTCGCATTGATTTTAAGCTAAATCATTTGTTCGCTTGCATTTGAAGCTAACTCGTTTTTTTCGCATGCAGTTGAAGCTAAATCATGTATATCATATTTGTAGCTGAACCTTTTGTTTGGCATGAATATAAAGCTAAACCAAGTGTTTCGAATGAATTTGAAGCTAAATCATGTGTTTTGCATGGATCTGAAGCTAACTCGTTTGTTTCGCATGCAGTTGCAGCTAAATCATATATATCACAAGTAGTAGAAGCTAAACCATTTGTTTCGCATGGATTCGTCGATCAGCCATCGGCTTCGCATTGATTTTAAGCTATATCATGTGTTTCGCATCGATTTGAAGCTAACTCGTTTGTTTCGCCTGCATTTGAAGCTAAATCATGTACATCACAAGTATTTGAAGCTAAACAATTTGTTTCGCATGGATTCGAAGGTAAGCCTTCTACTTCGCATTGAATTGAAGATAAATCATGTGTTTCGCATGGATTTGAAGCTGACTCGTTTGTTTCGCCTGCATTTGAAGCTACATGATGTATATTACAAGTATTTGAATCTGAACCATTTGATTCCCATGAATAGTACGCTAAACCGTGTCTTTCGAATGAATTTGAAGCTAAATCATGTGTTTTGAACGGATTTGATGCTAACTCGTTTGTTTCGCATGCATTTGAAGCTAAATCATGCATATCACATATAATTGAAGCTAAACCATCTGTTTCGTGTGGATTCGTAGGTAAGCCTTCTACTTTGCATTGATTCGATGTTAAATCATGTGTTTCGCATGGATTTGAAGCTAACTCGTTTGTTTCTCTTGCTGTTGAGGCTAAATCAAGTATGTCACAAGTATTTGAATCTAAACCATTTGTTTCGCATGGATTCGAAGATCAGCCTCCTAATTCGCATTGATTTGAAGGTAAATCATGTCTTTTGCTTGGATTTAAAGCTAACTCGTTTGTTTCACCTGCATTTGAAGCTATATCAGAGATATTCGCAAGTATTTGAAGCTAAATCATTCGTTTCGCTGGATTTGAAGCTAAGACTTCTACTTCGCATTGATTTGAATCTAAATCATGTGTTTCGCTTGGATTTGAAGCTAACTCGTTTGTGTTGCTTGCATTTGAAGCTATATCACTTATATTCGCAAGTATTTGAAGCTAAACCATTCGTTTCGCATGGATTCGAAGATCAACCTTCTACTTCGCATTTATTTGGAGCTAAATCATGTCTATCGCTAGGATTTGAAGCTAACTCGTTTGTTTCGCATACTGTTGAAGCTAAATCATGTATAACACAAGTATTTGAGCCTGAGCCATTTGTTTCGCATCGATTCGAAGATCAGCCTCCTAATTCGCATTGGTTTGAAGGTAAATCATGTCTTTTGCATGGATTTAAAACTAACTCCTTTGTTTCACCTGCATTTGAAGCTATATCAGAGATATTCGCAAGTATTTGAAGCTAAATCAATCGTTTCGCTGGATTTGAAGCTTAGCCTTCTACTTCGCATTGATTTGAATCTGAATCATGTGTTTCGCTTAGATTTGAAGATAACTCGTTGGTTTTGCATGCAGTTGAAGCAAAATCACGCATTCCACAAGTATTTGAAGGTAAACCATTTGATTCGCATGGATTCGAAGATCAGCCTTCTACATCGCATTGATTTGAAGCTAAATCATGTGTTTCGCATGGATTTGAAGCGAACATGTTTGTTTCACATGCAGTTGAAGCTAAATCATGTATATCACAAGTATTTGCAGCTGAACCATTTGCTACGCATGAATATTAAGCTAAACCATATGTTACGAATGAATTTGAAGCTGAATCATGTATTTCGCCTGCATTTGATGCTAAATCATGTATATCACAAGTATTTGAAGCTATACCATTTGTTTCGCATGGATTTGAAGATAATCCTTCTACTTCGCATTGATATGAAGCTAACTCGATTGTTTCGCCTGCACTTGAAGCTATATCACTTATATCGCTATTATATGAAGATATATCATTTGTTTTTCATGTATTTGTAGCTAAGCCTTCTACATCGCATTGATTTGAAGCTAAATCATGGTTTCGCATGGATTTTAAGCTAACCCGTTTGTTTTGCCTGCATTTGAAGTTATATCACTCATATCGCAATTATCCGAAAATAAATCATTTGTTTCTCATGTATTTGTAGCTAAGCCTTCTACATCGCATTGATTTGAGCTAAATCATTTTTTTCGCTTGCATTTGAAGCTAACTCGCATGCTTCGCATGCAGTGGAAGCTAAATTATGTATATCACAAGTATTTGAAGCTAAACTATTTGCTTCGCATGAATATTAAGCTAAATCACGTGTTTCGCAAGGATTTGAAACTAACTCGGTTGTTTCGCCTGCATTTGAATCTAAATCATGTATATCACAAGTATTTGAACTTAAACCATTTGTTTGCATGGATTCGTAGTCAAGCCTTCTACTTCGCATTGATTTGAAGCTAAATCATGTGTATCGCATGGATTTGAAGCTAAATCATGTGTTTCCCTTGGATTTGAAGCTAACTCGTATGTTTCGCATGAAGTTGAAGCCAAATCATGTATAAAATAAGTATTTCAAGCAAAATCATTTGTTTCGCATGGATTTCAAGTTGACTCGTTTGTTTCGCATGGATTTGAAGCTAAGCCTTCTACTTCGCATTGATTTGAAGCTAAATCATGTATTTCGCATGAATTTGAAGCTAACTGTTTGTTCCGCCTGCATTTGAAGCTATATCACTTATATCGCAAGTATTTGAAGGTAAATCATTTGTTTCGCATGGATTTGAAGCTAAGACTTCTACTTCGCATTGATTTGAAGCTGAATCATGTGTTTCGCTTGGATGTGAATCTAACTCGTTTGTTTCGCATGCAGTTGAAACTAAATCATGTATATCACAAGTATTTGAAGCTAAACCATTTGTTTCGAATGTATTTGAAGCCATGCCTTCTACTTCGCATTTATTTGAAGCAAAATAATGTGTTCCGCATGGATTTCAATATAACTCGTTTGTTTCGCATGCAGTTGAAGCTAAATCATGTATATCACAAGGTAGAGTTCAAGTCTCACGTTGTGCCGGTCAGAATGATACCGATGACTCCACCACCCACCGAACGGCGACGTTCGTTGTCACTGACGGACATGGCGTCCCAGACGCAGGTGCAGGAAGACTTTGAGGTTGCTTTTCACTCGGAAAGTGAGATGCGACCGACTTCTGAAGCGGCACATACGCAGCAAAGGAAGAGGCTAGACAGCATGTCTGATCTCAGCGAGGACGACACAGCTGTAGTTGAAACTAATCTGTTGGCTGACGTCACTATCCAATTGAGAAAACTTATAGCCTGCACCAAGGCGGTACAGTTGTTTTGTAGGTCACAGGACAGCGTAAACCCGAATTTATCACTACTGGTGAGCTCGTTGGCCAAGGAAACGAACTCTTTAAAATGTTCACGAAGGAGGTCCTTATCAAAGGAAGACTCGAGACATGCGGGGAGGTCGGAAATACGACCCGCGCCTCTTTAATCGACGATGGCTCCACTCGTCCTCCTCTCTCAAAAGCATATAGGACTATGGGTACGCAAACCGCAGACCCGGAAGCGGTGGATCGTGGGGAGGTCGCAAGATGGGCGCGAAAGGAACTCAACTTTGATGAGCTCCACAAGCTCATTCGATTCCTTTGCTCACTGAAAAGTTGATGATAACACAAGCCCGATGAAAGACACGATTGACATCGCCTGCTTCACACCGGCGGATCTACGTACCACAGACGGAACTACGCGCAGAATCCTTCAGAAGATGGCATGTCTCGACGATATCCTTGTCCAGGAGGCCCGCAAGGGAGAGGTCGCCCACCTCCAGACCACTACCTCTATTCCAAGCAAAAGCGGCGGTATGACAAGGAAATCCAGGACCCACTTCTTTCTTATCCATAAGGATAATGAGAAGGACACTATCGACTTGCACGTGGTATACGAGTGCCTCAGGAAAATGGCGCACCTAAGTACGGATACTTCGGCTGGAAAAGTAATCACGTTGATTTGCCCCGACGAAGTAAGTATAAATATTAGCAGGAAACTTGTTGAATTGATCTTCTCACAGAGCAACTTGATGATCCACCTCCGCTCAAGTAAGGGAGGGGGACCAGACATAAAAATGATCAAAAGCTCTGACGGCACTGGTAAGCCCGCGACGGAAACCATTACCATATCCAGTAACGGACAAACATACGCTGACATGCTGCGTTCTGTTAAAAAGAACGTCGACGTTAACCGAGAGGGGATTGACATCGCTTACGTCAAAGCGAACCTGAAAGGAGACCTAGTTATCTCTGTCAAGGGTGATCGAGGGAAGGTAACAGGACTCTCCGCACTAATTAATAAAAAGATTGCCGGAGTTAAAGCGAAAATATCAACCCGCAATACAAAAACTCTCCACCTTAAGGGTTTAGACGGGGATGTTACGACCGAGGACATATCGAGTACACTATACAAGATGCTGGGCTCGACCTTGGATCCTCAGGAAGTTCAGGTGAAAGCCCTTCGTCCTGGGTGCGCGGGTAGCCAAAATGCTACCGTCATCACTTCCACTAAAAACGCGGAAAGGCTCCTAAAGGTGAAACGCTTCAGGGTTGGATGGGGCCTCTGTCGTGTGGTTGAACGGATAGAGGTCACCCAATGTTACAGGTGCCGCGAATACGGTCATCGCAGCTCAACATGTAAAAATGCGGACAGGTCTAAGAGCTGCCGCAGGTGCGGTGACCTTGGACACATGGAGAAATCCTGCACTAATGCGGAAAAATGCCTTAATTGCAGTATGCAGGGCCACAGGGACGGGACTCTCAAGTGCCCTGCATACTGCAAGGCACTCAACGAAGCCCGCGAGAAACGCAACAATGACAAAGGGGTTAAAGCCAAACCACCAACTGACGGCTCCATGAACGACGCAAAAAAACCGAAGACGAATAAATTGACGAACTCGGGCAGGACACCGAAACAACCTAAGGGAGGTAAATTTAGTACCGACTCAAGCTCACCTATAGTGAGCCTTGATTGTAAAGACGCATCGACAGCCCTGAGAGAGGCCGATGCTGATAAACAGACGACTAACCCCACTCCAAGGGCAAACAAGGATAAGGACGCAAGGGTGACGCTGGTCCCCAGAAGTGCCTCCGATATATTTAGCGAGGATTTCTCCAGGGTACTCTTACCCTCCGGAGGCGAGACGCTAATACAAGCACCCGAAAAGGGCTACGACGATAAGGGCTAACTCCTTTGTCCATTACTCTTGGACCCTTCATTATTGTTAACAAGTTCACTGTTCACATGCAAGGGAAACATAATAAGAAGGCGTCTAAGGACACTCACCTAAACTTATTACAAATCAACCTGCACAATTGTAGATTAGCGCACGACCTGCTCCAACAAAATGCAATCGACCTTGACATCGACGTGGTTTTGATTTCTGAACCATGGCGGATACTAGACCATTGGTTCGGGGCCAGGGATGGCAGAGCGGTCATATGGATCACTGCTAGGGCGACTGAGAGGTTTTCGTCTATCCAACGTCTGGCCAGCATAGACGGATGCGTGGTGATACAGCTCAACGATATAACAGTTGTTAGCTGCTACTACACGCCGAACATGCGATTGGACAATTTTATGACGCACTTGCATAACCTTGAACATCTGATAAGCACCCTGGATCGCGAACACCTGATCGTGGCAGGTGACTTCAATTCAAAATCACCAGCCTGGGGGTCGGCCAAGTCGGATGCACGGGGCACCGCCACCCTCGAAATGGCAAACCGTGTCCGGATTTGCCCGGTGTTCAGTGAAGGGAAGTTCACGTTTGAGAGGAATGTTCACCACTCTCTGATCGACATCATGTTCTGCGGCTACGCCATGCTCCGGAAGCTGGTGTCAAGCGTCATATTTAACACGGAAACAGCCTCGGATCACCGTTATGTTAGACACGTATTCTCCGGTGAAAACATCTTCCACAAAAAAGCGCCTAGGCCTGGAGTGGTTGATGTGGATAAATTCCTGGCGCTATACAGCAGGGGTACGGCATTGGTCTCTCCTTTCCTTATGGAGACGGCTATTTAGCTTCAAATGCATGCGAAAGAAACGAGTTAACTTCAAATCCAAGCGAATCACATGATTTAGCTTCACATCAATGCGAAGTATGATTAAAATACTTGTGATATACATTTTTCTACGGGACCCTGAGGTCCTGATTTATGATATCCCGAAAGGGATGGGCAAGGAGGAAATTGCCTCCAGTCTTTGGAGGCAAAACCTCTCTGAGGCGTCCCAGAAGGATGTGCCTTCGGGTGTTCGGGTCAGTCGCATGGCTGGCAAGACCCCGGAGACAGCCAACTGGGTAGTGGCCGTCAGTCCGCAGATTCGTCGGCGGCTGGCGCAGAGAGGGGACCGGGTGTACCTCGGGTGGAGTCCCTGTCGTGTGCGGGACTTCATACAGGTCACCCGATGCTATAAGTGCCAGTGCTTCGGGCACACGGCGAAGCGCTGCAAATTCAAAGAGGATGTCTGCGGACATTGTGCCGAAAAAGGGCACGGTTATGCGCTCTGTAGCAGGAAGAGCAAGCCCCCGGTTTGCTCCAACTGTAAAGACAGAGGGCGACCATTCGAACATAAGTCGCGAGACCCGGCCTGCGCCTCCTATCAGGAAGCGCTGGTTTTGGAGATGTCTCGCATTAGACAAGAATAATTTGAACTTGAATGGATATTACAAACGACCGGCGACGCTCGAGAGTCATACGGGTCATGCAGCATAACATGCAGCGAGCCCGAAACGTGACCGACGAAGTCCGGACTGAGATGCATAGGCGAGGGGTAGATGTGTTGCTTGCACAAGAGCCATATAGCTGGCGGGGTACCGTGCCCGGGCTAGGCTTGAGAACGAGGCTGATCACGGCAGGCGATCCGGTGATGGCTGCAATAGCGGTCAGAAACCCGGATCTAACCGTGGTCAAAGTCTCTAACTTGTGCGACACGCATTTGACCTGTGCCAGCATCTCGGGTTCGTTTGGGAGCTTCTTCCTGATCAGCCAGTACTTTCAATGGTCCGATGACGTTGAATCGGGTCTGGCGCGGTTGGAGAGAGCTCTTTCCGCACTAAGGCATAACCGAGTCATTATCTCTGCCGACGTTAACGCAAAATCAGCCCAGTGGGGCAGTGCGGAGACGGACGTGAGAGGCCGTAAACTTGAAGAGTTTATCGTGAGCCATGGCTTGGTTGTCTTGAACGAGGCTGGAAGCGCTCCGACGTTTTCCAGCCCTAGTGGACAGTCTTACATCGACGTCACACTATCGACACCTGACATTTGCGACAAGGTGCGAGGTTGGAAGGTCCGCGAGGACCTGACGACCAGCGACCACCGAGTCATAGAGTTCACTTTGAGTTTTTGCGCCGAGGACGGTGCTGCCGAAATTTGTAGTAGCGACAGCAGCACCAACCGGAACGGATTATTACCAAGGTTCCGACTCCGAAGCGCGAAATGGCCCGAGTTCGACAAGGCGCTGCAGGAAAGTAAGAGGAGTATATCCCCCAATCCATTGAATAATAAGGGGGAAGTCGAACATCTAGCACAGGAGATCGAAAGAATGATCGTCCAAGCGTGCGACTCCTCGATGCCAACCAAGCAGTTGCATTCAAAATCCGTCCCATGGTGGACGGCCAACCTGACGAGGCAGAAGAGGCGAGTCTATAAACTTAGACGAGCCTCGCAGAACGCGGCATGTTCAGAGGAGCAGAAGGCGGCCAAGAGGACCGAGTATCTCAAACAGAGAAAGGCCTACAAAGCCGCCATTAAAGCTGCTCGGTCGCACAGCTGGCGTGCATTCGTGACCGAGCAGGGAAACAAAGAACCCTGGGGCCTCATTTATAAGATCACGAGGCAGAAGATGACAGCCAGCATGGTCATCTCGAATATTAACCTTAACACTACCCAGGGTTATACTACAGACTGGGACTCCACCGCTTCCGCGCTGCTGGAGGGGTTAATTCCGGACGATAGCCCCACGAATGACTCCCCGGATCATGCGCGAGTCAGGAGGGAAGCTGCCATCGAGCCGGAGAGTGAGGACGCCAGTCCCTTCACCCTCTCGGAGCTCAGATCGGCGGTCAACCGACTGAAGAGCGGCAAGTGTCCAGGCCTAGACCGAATTGAGCCGGAGGTTCTAAAACGCTCGTTTAATACGATCTCACGCGAGCTCCTCCGACTCTACAACGGATGCCTGGCACACGGAGTCTTTCCCGCGGAATGGAAAGTCGGGTCCATCATCTCCATCCTTAAAGGACCCGAGAAACCTGAAACGGAGATAAAGTCCTACAGACCTATATGCTTGTTTCGGTCGTAGGCAAAGTCTTAGAGAAGCTAATCGCTACGCGATTAGCTAGTTCGTTTTTGCACCCCGACTACGCCTCCGATCGGCAATACGGATTCAGGCCGCATCGATCCACGACTGATGTCGTGGTAAAGATGAGGGAGCTTGCGTCCGGTCGAGAGGAAAAGTACGTCGTGGGTCTGCTCTTCGACATAGCCGCAGCCTTTGATAACGTCTGGTGGCCAAGCATACTCAACGCGTTGAGGAAGCGAGGCTGCCCAAAAAACCTATTTAGATTGGTGGTCGACTACTTCGACGGCCGCGTGGTGACTATGGTGTCTGATCGCGGTGCAGTGCGGAAGAAAGTCACTAAGGGCTGCCCACAGGGATCAATTCTTGGTCCGAGCTGTTGGAACTTAGTCTTCGACGAGGTTCTACAGCTCCTATCGAACGCCGGGCTCGCTTGCGAGCCCATCGCCTATGCAGACGACCTTCTTCTCTTGATCTTTGCGAACAGCAGGAAGGGTCTAGAAAGCAATGGTCAATTGGTTGCGGACACCATTTCTCGCTGGTGCGATCAGCAGAAATTGTCGCTGTCTGCGACCAAGACTGAGATGATATTCTTGAAAGGCTCTCTCGACAGAGAGAGAGGCCACCTGTGATAAAAGTAGGAGGTCGGAATATTGCCGTCAAGGACTATGTGCGTTACCTTGGCGTGCATTTTGACTCTGGACTGGGTATCCATTCCCACGTCGAGTATTTGAATGCTAAGTCCTTGCGAACGTTTAATGCGCTAGCAAGGATTGCTAAGTCGAACTGGGGATTGGGATATCGGACGATGCGTACTTTGTACTGCGGCTTGTTTGTCCCAATCGTCACGTATGCTGCCGCGGGCTGGGCAGACCGCCTTACCTCTGGGACGAGTAAATTGTTCACCAGGGCGCAGAGGCGTGTTCTGCTTGGCTGCGTCAAAGCCTACAGGACAGTCTCCACTGATGCGATCCCCGTGATCGCCGGGGAGATACCTGTGGACTTGGCGATAGCGGAGTTCAGCTGCGTGTACAAAGCCAGGAAGAAACTCGGGTTCCAACATGGAACCTATCAAATGAGTCAGGCCGAATTGGCTGACGAAGTCGTCACCGAAGCCCAAGTTCGCAGAAGGCTGAGGGAGGCGACTTTAGAGATGTGGCAGCAGAGATGGTCGTCCTCGACGAAGGGTAGGGAAACCTTCCAATACTTCGGCGAGGTATCAGACCGACTCTCAGCGAGCTGGATCAGAGTCGACCATGATGTAGCGCAGTTCTTGAGCGGACACGGAGACTTCCGTGCGAAGCTCAAGACGTTCGCCCTGGTCGACGATGAGTTGTGCGAATGTGGGGAGGAGGAAACTCCAAACCACGTCCTCTACGATTGTCAGCGTTACGTAGAGGACAGGGAACACCTACGCCAGGCGGCGATTCGAGAAGGATTTCAGTGGCCGATCGACAAAGCCAGCCTGGTGTCAGAGCAGCTCTTTAAGGAGTTCCAGAAATTCGCACGATCCGTAAGAACGACAAAGAGACGAACATAGAACGAAACTGAATACGGAGCGTGGACTCGTCCAGCTCCGTCGATGTACGGCATGCTGGGCGAACCCCTCGGGGTTCGTCCCCTCGGGCCAGGCTGAAGCCCCTCTTGCGGAGATAAAAGATTTTAACACTACTCCGTAAGAGTGCCTGGATTGGATTGGACTCGAGGTGGCAGTGGGAGTAGCACGCTGTCTTCCCCTGATACGATAGTGAACGAGGGTAGAGCCCGAACATCAGGCATAAGTCGCAAGAGCGGCCGGTATGGTCCACCAAGGACTTAGGTACGGCCCGTCTCTCAGAGACCACAGTTATTACGACAAACACTAACTGCAGCCTATTAGGCTTCCCCGACGACGCTGCACTCGTCATATCTGCCAGGGATATTGAGGCAGCCAGAAACAAGGCTACCGCCGCCTTGAAATCAGTCAAGACTTGGTTTGACCAAAATCATTTAGAACTTGCGGAGGAAAAATGAGAGGACCTTCACCTCACAAGCAGGAAGACCAAGCGGTCCATCGACCTGAGGATTGGTAATAATACTCTTAAGGCATGAACAGCTACACGCTACCTTGGTGTGGTCATTGAGGCCAATCAAGTGTTTCAGAAGCACATACTTAATGCCTGTGAAAACGCCACTAAGTATGCAGGAATGTTGTGCAGAATACTGCCCAACATCGGGGGTGGCGGTTATTGGGCACGTTCCTTATATTACCGCGTAGTGGAGTCAGTATGCATGTATGCGGCTCCAATATGGGCTCCTGCGGTCAATATGTCCAACAACAGAAAGCACCTCAACGCTGCGCAAAAGACGATCCTGGCGAGGGTGGTTAGAGCATATCGTACCACCGCGCTCGACGCCTTGTGCGTCCTTGCGGGTTTTCCCCCTTTCGACTTGGTGGCAAACGAAAGGAGGCGCATCTACGTGAAAACAACGGATCTGGACAGGAGGGCACCCGACTACAAGCGCCGGATGCACCTGATCAGGAAGGAAGAGCGTGACCGGACGTTGTCCGAATGGCAGAAGAGATGGGATTTGGCACCCCATGGACGGAGGACTCAATCTCTAATCCCGAATATTGCGGACTGGATCGGGTGGGGCCCTCCCCTGCTCGACTTTCGACTGGCGCAGGTGCTGACTGGACATGGTTGCTTCTCAAGCTTCCTTAAGCGTATTGTGAAGATAGACCAGTCCAGATGCCTGCTCTGCGGGGTGGACGATGACACCATTGAGCACGCTATTATGATGTGCCGGGCCTTTGACGACGAACGAGCCACATTGGTGAAAGAAATTGGAGTGCTTTCATTTGACATGGTATTACTTATACTGAAAGACTCGAGCAAAAGGACATCTTTTAAAAAGTTTATTGACGACTGCCTCAAGAGGAAGGAGGCTGCCCTCAACGACCTCCAGAGGAAGGAGAGACCGAATTTCACAGCCAGGACCAGGACTCAAATGTAAGGTGGTTCTAAGAAACGTAAATCCACCCGCCACCCTCACGAAGCAATGCTCTAGGGCGGATACCATCGAGGGGGGATCCTACATCATGGCTGAAGGGAGGTTTAGGTTTTAGTGGGTATGCCGATAGCACTACCCTCGGACAGCCCCGGACAGTGTGCGTAAAGCATTTCCCCCTCCACGGGAAAAAAAATGTATATCACAAGTATTTTAATCATACTTCGCATTGATGTGAAGCTAAATCATGTGATTCGCATGGATTTGAAGTTAACTCGTTTCTTTCGCATGCATTTGAAGCTAAATCATGTATATCATAAGTATTTGAAGCTAAAGAACTTTATTCGCATGGATTTCAAACTAAGCCTTCTACTTCGCATTGATTTGAAGGTAAATCATGACTTTTGCATGGATTTAAAGCTAACACGTTTGCTTCACCTGCATTTGAAGCTATAACAGTGATATTCGCCAGTATTTGAAGCTAAATCATTCGTTTCGCTGGATTTGAAGCTAAGCCTTCTACTTCGCATTGATTTGATTCTAAATCATGTGTTTCGCTTGGATTTGAAGCTAACTCGTTGGTTTTGCATGAAGTTGAATCTAAATCATGTATATCACAAGTATTTGAAGCTGAACCATTTGTTTCACATACATTTGAAGCTAAGCCTTCTACTTCACAATGATTGGAAGTTAAATCATGTGTTTCGCTTCGATTTGAAGCTAACTCGTTTGTTTCTCTTGCTGTTGAATGTAAATCATGTATATCACAAGTGTTTGAAGCTGAACCATTCGTTTCGCTGGATTTGAAGCTAAGCCTTCTACTTCGCATTGATTTGAATCTAAATCATGTGTTTCGCTTGGATTTGAAGCTAACTCGTTCGTTATGCATACAGATGAAGCAAAATCACGCATATCACAAGTATTTGAAGCTGAACCATTTGATTCGCATGGATTCGAAGATCAGCCTTCTACTTCACATTGATTTGAAGCTAAATCATGAGTTTCGCCTGGATTTGAAGCTAAATCATGTGTTTTGAATGGATTGAAGTTAACTCGTTTGTTTCGCATGATGTTGAAGCTAAATCATGTATATCACAAGTATTTGAAGCTAAACCATTTTATTCCCATTGATTTGAAACTCAGCATTCTACTTCGCATTGTTTTGAAGCTAAATCACGTGTTCCGCTTGGATTTTAAGCTAACACGTTTTTATCACATGCAGTTGAAGTTAAATCATGAATATCACAAGTATTTGAAGCTAAACGAATTGTTTCGCATGGATTTGAAGCTAAGCCTTCTACTTCGCATTGATTTGAATCTAAATCATGTGCATCGCATGGATTTAAAGCGATCTCGTCTGTTTCGCATGCAGTTGAAGCTAAATCATGTATATCACATGTCTTTGAAGCTAAACCATTTGTTTCGCATGGATTCGAAGATAACCCTTCTACTTCGCATTGATTTGAAGCTAAATCATGTGATTCGCATTGATTGGAATCTAATTCATGTGTTTCGCATGTATTTGAAGCTACGCCTTCTACTTTGCATGAATTTGTAACCAAATCATGTGTTTCGCTTGGATTTGAAGCTAACTCGATTATTTCGCATGCAGTTGAAGCAAAATCATGTATATCACAAGTATTTGGATCAGAACCATTTGATTAGCATGGATTCGAAGATCACCCTTCTTCTTCGCATTGGTTTGATGCTAAATCATGTGTTTCGCATGGTTTTGAGGCTAAGTCGTTTGTTTCGCATGCAGTTGAAGCTAAATTATGTATATCACAAGTATTTGAAGCTAAACCATTTGTTTCGCATGGATTTGAAACTACGCCTTCTACTTCGCATTGATTTGAAGCTAAATAATTTGTTTTGCTTGGATTCGAAGCTAAGCCTTCTAATTCACGTCGATTTGACGTTAAATCATATTTTTCGCTGGATTTGATGCTAACTCGTTTGTTTCGCATGTTGTTGAACCTAAATCAAGTATATCACAAGTGTTTGAAGCTAAACCATTTGTTTTGCATGGATTCGAAGTTAATCCTTCTACTTCGCATTGATTTGAAGCTAAATAATTTGTTTTGCTTGGATTTGAAGCTAAGCCTTCTAATTCACGTCGATTTGACGTTAAATCATATTTTTCGCTGGATTTGATGCTAACTCGTTTGTTTCGCATGTTGTTGAACCTAAATCAAGTATATCACAAGTGTTTGAAGCTAAACCATTTGTTTTGCATGGATTCGAAGTTAATCCTTCTACTTCGCATTGATTTGAAGCTGAATCATGTGAGTCCTTTGGATTTGAAGCTATCTCGTTTCTTTCGCATGCTGTTGAAGCTAAATTATGTATATCACAACTATTTGAAGCTGAAGCATTTGCGTCGCGTGAATATTAAGCTAAACCATGTGTTTCGCATGAATTTGAATCCAAATCATGTGTTTCGCATGGATTTGAAGCTAACTCGATTGTCTCGCATGCAGTGGAAGCTAAATTATGTATATCACAAGTATTTGAAGCTAAACCATTTGCTTCGCATGATTATTAAGCTAAATCATGTGTTTTGCATGGATTTGAAGCTAACTCGTTTGTTTCGCCAGCATTTGAAGCTATATCACTTATATTCGCAAGTATTTGAATGTCAATCATTCGTTTCGCATGGATTTGAAGCTAAGCCTTCTACTTCGCATTGAGTTGAGGCTAAATTATGTGCTTTGCATGGATTTGCAGCTAACTCATTTGTTTCGCATGCAATTGAATCTAAATCATGTATATCACTAGTATTTGAAGCTAAACCATTTGATACGCATGGATTTGAATCTTAGCATTCTCCTTCGCATTGATTTGAATCTAAATCACGTGTTTCGCATGGATTTGAAACTAACTCGTTGGTTTCGCATGCAGTTGAAGCTAAATCATGTATATCACAAGTATTTGAAGCTAAATAATTTGTTTTGCTTGGATTCGAAGCTAAGCCTTCTAATTCACGTCGATTTGACGTTAAATCATATTTTTCGCTGGATTTGATGCTAACTCGTTTGTTTCGCATGTTGTTGAACCTAAATCAAGTATATCACAAGTGTTTGAAGCTAAACCATTTGTTTTGCATGGATTCGAAGTTAATCCTTCTACTTCGCATTGATTTGAAGCTAAATAATTTGTTTTGCTTGGATTTGAAGCTAAGCCTTCTAATTCACGTCGATTTGACGTTAAATCATATTTTTCGCTGGATTTGATGCTAACTCGTTTGTTTCGCATGTTGTTGAACCTAAATCAAGTATATCACAAGTGTTTGAAGCTAAACCATTTGTTTTGCATGGATTCGAAGTTAATCCTTCTACTTCGCATTGATTTGAAGCTGAATCATGTGAGTCCTTTGGATTTGAGGCTATCTCGTTTCTTTCGCATGCTGTTGAAGCTAAATTATGTATATCACAACTATTTGAAGCTGAAGCATTTGCGTCGCGTGAATATTAAGCTAAACCATGTGTTTCGCATGAATTTGAATCCAAATCATGTGTTTCGCATGGATTTGAAGCTAACTCGATTGTCTCGCATGCAGTGGAAGCTAAATTATGTATATCACAAGTATTTGAAGCTAAACCATTTGCTTCGCATGATTATTAAGCTAAATCATGTGTTTTGCATGGATTTGAAGCTAACTCGTTTGTTTCGCCAGCATTTGAAGCTATATCACTTATATTCGCAAGTATTTGAATGTCAATCATTCGTTTCGCATGGATTTGAAGCTAAGCCTTCTACTTCGCATTGAGTTGAGGCTAAATTATGTGCTTTGCATGGATTTGCAGCTAACTCATTTGTTTCGCATGCAATTGAATCTAAATCATGTATATCACTAGTATTTGAAGCTAAACTATTTGATACGCATGGATTTGAATCTTAGCATTCTCCTTCGCATTGATTTGAATCTAAATCACGTGTTTCGCATGGATTTGAAACTAACTCGTTGGTTTCGCATGCAGTTGAAGCTAAATCATGTATATCACAAGTATTTGAAGCTAAACCATTTGTTTCGCATGGATTTGAAGCTAAGCCTTCTACTTCGCATTGATTTGAAGCTGAATCCTGTGTTTCGCATGGATTTGAAGCTAACTCGTTTGTTTCGCATGCTGTTGAGGCTAAGTCAAGTATATCACAAGTACATGAAGCAAAACCATTTGTTTCGCATGGATTCGAAGATAACCCTTCTACTTCGCATTGATTTGAAGATAAATAATGTGTTTCGCTTGGATTTGAAACTAACTCGTTTGTATCGCACGCACTTGAATCTAAATCAAGTATATCACAAGTATTTGAAGCTAAACCGTTTGATTCGCATGAATCTGAAGCTAAGACTTCTACTTCGCATTGATTTGAAGCTAAATCATATGTTTCGCATGGATTTGAAGCTATCTCGTTTGTTACGCATGCACTTGAATCTAAATCATGTATATCACAAGTATTTGAAGCTAAACCATTTGATTCGCGCGGGTTTGAAGCTAGGCCTTCTACTTTGCATTGATTTGAAGCTAAATCATGTGTTTCGCTTGGATTTGAAGCTAACTCGTATGTTTCGCACGCTGTTGAAGATAAATCATGTATATTACAAGTATTTGACTCTGAACCATTTGATCCGCATGGATTTGAAGCTAAGCCTTCTGCGTCGCATTGATTTGAAACTGAATCATGTGATGCCTTTGGATTTGAATCTATCTCGTTTGTTTCGCATGCTGTTGACGCCAAATCATGTATATCACAAGTATTTGGACCTAATCCATTCGTTTCGCATGAATTTGAAGCTCAGCCTTCTACTTCGTATTGAATTGAAGCTAAATCACGTGTTTCGCTTGGATTTGAAGCTAATTCGCTCGTTTCGCACGCAGTTGAATCTGAATCATGTATATCACAACTATTTGAAACTAAACCATTTGATTCGCATGGATTTGAAGCTGAGCCTTCCTCTTCGCATTTATTTGAAGCTAAATCATGTGTTTCGCATGGATTTGAAGCTAACTCGTTTGTTCCGCCTGCATTTGAAGCTAAATCGTGTATATCACAAGTATTTGAAGCTAAATGATTTGTTTCGCATTGATTCGAAGATACGCCTTATACTTCGCACTGATTTGAAGCTAAATCATGTGTTTCGCATGGATTTGAACCTAAATCGTTTGTTTCGCATGCAGTTGAAGCTAAATCATGTATATCACAAGTATTTGAACCTAAACCATTTGATTCGCATGGTTTTGAAGATCACCCTTTTTCTTCGCATTGATTTGAAGCTAAATCATGTGTTTCGCATGGATTTGAAGCTAACTCGTTTGTTTCGCGTGCAGTTGAAGCTAAATCATGTATAAAACAAGTATTTGAAGCTAAACTGTACGTTTCGCATGGAATTGAATCTAACCCATGTGTGTCGAATGAATTTAAAGCTAAATCATTTGCTTCGTATGGATGTTAAGCTAACTCGTTTGTTTCACATGCAGTTGAAGCTAAATCATGTATATCACAAGTGTTTGAAGCTAAACCATTTGTTCTGCATGGATTCGAAGATAATCCTTCTACTTCGCATTGATTTGAAGCTAAATCATACGTTTCGTATGGATTTAAAGCTAACTCGTTTGTTTCGCATGCAGTTGAAGCTAAATCATGTATATCACAAGCATTTGAAGCTGAACCATTTGTTTCGCATAGATTTGAAGCTAAGCCTTCTACTTCGCATTGATTTGAAGCTAAATCATGTGTCTCGCTTGGGTTTGAAGCTAACTGGTTCGTTTCGCATGCAGTGGAAGCTAAATCATCTATATCACAAGTATTTGAAGCTGAAGCATTTGTTTCCCATGAATATTAAGCTAAACCATGTGTTTCGCATGAATTTGAAGCTAAATCATGTGTTTCGCATGGATTTGAAGCTAACTCGTTTGCTTTGCATGCGGTTGAGGCTAAATCATGCATATCACAAGTATTTGAAGCTAAACCATTTGTTTCGCAAGAATATTAAGCTAAACCAGGTGTTTCGAATGAATTTGAAGCTAAATCATGTGATTCGCATGGATTTGAAGCTGACTCGTTGGATTCGGAAGCAGTTGATGCTAAATCATGAATACCACAAGTATTTGTAGCTGAACAATTTGTATCGCATGGATTTGAAGCTAAGCCTTCTACTTCGCATTGATTTGAAGCTAAATCATGCGTCTCGCTTGGATTTGAAGCTAACTCGATTGTTTCGCATGAAGTTGAAGCTAAATCATGTATATCACGAGTATTTGAAGCTAAACCATTTTTTTCGCATTGATTCAAAGATCAGTATTCCACTTCGCATTGATTTGAAGCTAAATCATGTGTTTCGCATGGATTTCAAGCTAAATCATGCGTTTCGCATGGATTTGAAGCTAACTCGTTTGTTTCGCATGCAGTTGATGCTGAATCATGTATATCACAAGTATTTGAAGCTAAACGATTTGTTTCGCATGGATTAGAAGATATGCCCTCTACTTCGCATTGATTTGCAGCTAAACCATGTGGTTCGTATAGATTTTAAGCTAACGCGTTTGTTTCGCATGCATTTGAAGCTAAATTATGTATATCACAAGCATCTGAAGCTAAACCATTTTTTCTCATGGATTTGAAACCACGCCTTCTACTTCGCATTGATTTGAAGCTAAATAATTTGGTTCGCTTGGATTTGAAGCTAAGCCTTCTACTTCACATTGATTTGAAGACAAATCATGTGTTTCGCTTGGATTTTAAACTAACTCGTTTGTTTCACATGCAGTTGAAGCTAAATCATGTACATCACAAGTGTTTGAAGCTAAACCATTTGTTTCGCATGGATTCGAAGGTAACCCTTCCACTTCGCATTGATTTGAAGTTAAATCATGAGTTTCGCATGAATTTTAAGCTAACTCGTTTGTTTCGCCTGCAGTTGAAGCTAAATCATGTATATCACAAGTATTTGAAGCTAAACCATTTGTTACGCATGGATTCGAAGATCAGCATTCTGCGTCGCATTGATTTGATGTTAAATCATATGTTCCGCATGGATTTGATGCTAACTCGTTTGTTTCGCATGCACTTGAATCTAAATCATGTAAATCACAAGTATTTGAAGCTAAACCATTTGTTTCGCATAGATTTGAAGGTAACCTTTCTACTTCGCATTGATTTGAAGCTAAATCATCTGTTTCGCATGGATTTGAAGCTAACTCGCTTGTTTCGCATGTTCTTGATGCTAAATCATGTATATCACAAGTATTTGAAGCTAAACCATTTGTTTCGCATGGATTCGAAGATCATCATTCTGCGTCGCATTGATTTGATGTTAAATCATATGTTTCGCATGGATTTGAATTTATCTCGTTTGTTTCGCATGCACTTCAATATAAATCAAGCATATCACAAGTATTTGAAGCTAAACCGTTTGATTCGCATGGATTTGAAGCTAAGCCTTCTACTTCGCATTGATTTGAAGACAAATCATGTGTTCCGCTTGGATTTTAAGCTAACTCGTTTGTTTCGCATGCTGTTGAATCTAAATCATGTATATCACAAGTATTTGAGCTAAACCGTTTGATTCGCATGGATTTGAAGCTAAGCCTTCTACTTCGCATTGATTTGAAGATAAATCATGTGTTTCGCTTGGATTTGAAGCTCATCCTTCTACTTCGCATTGATTTGAAGCTAAATAATGTGTTTCGCTTGGATTTTAAGCTAGCTCGTTTGTTTCACATGCAGTTGAAGATAAATCATGAATATCACAAGTATTTGAAGCTAAACGATTTGTTTCGCATGGATTTGAAGATAAGCCTTCTACTTCGAATTGAATTGAAGCTAAATCATGTGTTTCGCATGGATTTGAAGCTAACTCGTTTGTTTCGCATGCGGTTGAAGCTAAATCATGTATGTCACAAGTATTTGAAGCTAAACCATTTGTTTCGAATGGATTTGAAGATCAGCCATCTGTTTCGCATTGATTTGAAGCTAAATCATGTGTTTCGCATGGATTTGAAGCGAACTCGTTTGTTTCGTCTGCGTTTGAAGATAAATCATGTATATCACAAGTATTTGAAGCTAAACCATTTGATGCGCATGGATTTGAAGCTAATCCTTCTACTTCGCATTGATTTGAAGTTAAATCATGTATTACGCTTGGATTTGAAGCTCACTCGTTTGTTTCGCCTGCATTTGAAGGTATATCACTTATATTCGCCAGTATTTGAAGATAAATCATTCGTTTCGCATGCATTTGAAGCTAGGCTTCCTACTTCGTATTGATTTGAAGCTAAATCATGTATTTCGCTTGGATTTGTAGCTATCTCGTTTGTGTCGCATGCAGTTGAATATAAATCGTGTGTATCACAAGTATTTGAAGCTAAACCATCTGATCCGCATGGATTCGAAGCTAATCCTTCTGCTTCGCATTGATTTGACGCTGAATCATGTGTTTCGCATTGATTTGTGGCTAAATCATGTGTTCCGCATGAATTTCAAGATAACTCGTTTGTTTCGCATGCAGTTGAAGCTAAATCATGTATATCACAAGTATTTGAATCCGAATCATTCGGTTCGCATGGATGAGATGCCAAGCCTTCTACTTCGCATTGATTTGAAGTTAAATCATGTGTTTCGCATGGATTTGAAGCTAACTCGATTGTTTCGCATGCAGTTGAAGCTATATCACTTATATCGCAAGTATTTAAAGCTAAATCATTTGTGTCGAATGGATTTGAAGCTAAGCCTTCCAATTCGCATTGATTTGAAGCTAAATCATGTGTTTTGCATGGATTTGAAGCTAACTCGTTTGTTGTGAATGCATTTGAAGCTATATCACTTATGTTCGCAAGTATTTGAAGCTCAGTCAATTGTTTTGCATTGATTAGAAGTTAAGCCTTCTACTTCGCATTGAATTGAAGCTAAATCATGTGTTTCGCATGGATTCGAAGCTAACTCGTTTGTCTCGCATGCAGTTCAAGCTAAATCATGTATAAAACAAGTATTTGAAGCTAAACCAATTGTTTCGCGTGAATTCAACGATCAGCCTTCTGCTTCGCATTGATTTGAAGCTAAATCATGTGTTTCGCATTTATTTGCAGCTAACTCGTTTGTTTCGCATGCAGTTGAAGCTAAATCTTGTATATCACATGTACTTGAAGTTAAACCATTTGTTTCGCATGGATTAGAAGATCAGCATTCTGCTTCGCATTGATTTGAAGCTGAATCATGTGTTTCGCTTGAATTTGAAGCAAAGCCTTCTACCTCGCATTGATATGAAGCTAAATCATGTGTTTCGTTTCGATTTGAAGCTAACTAGTTTGTTTCGCATGCAGTTGAAGCTAAATTATGTATATCACAAGCATTTGAAGCTAAACCATTTGTTTCTCATGGATTTGATGGTATGCCCTCTACTTCGCATTAATTTGCAGCTAAATCATGTGCTTCGTATGGATGTTAAGCTAACTCGTTTGTTTCACATGCAGTTGAAGCTAAATCATGTATATCACAAGTGTTTGAAGCTAAACCATTTGTTCTGCATGGATTCGAAGATAATCCTTCTACTTCGCATTGATTTGAAGCTAAATCATACGTTTCGCATGGATTTAAAGCTAACTCGTTTGTTTCGCATGCAGTTGATGCTAAATCATGTATATCACAGGTCTTTGAAGCTAAACCATTTGATTCGCATGCATTTGAAGCTAACTCGTTTGTTTCGCATGCTGTAGAATCTAAATCATGTATATCACAAGTATTCGAATCGGAACCATTTGATTAGCATGGATTCGAAGATTCTTCTTCGCATTGATTTAAAGCTAAATCATGTGTTTCGCATGGATTTGAAGCTTACGCGTGTGTTTCGCATGCAGTTGATGCTAAATCTTGTTTATCACAAGTATTTGAAGCAGAAACATTTGTTTCGTATGGGTTCGAAGATAATCCTTCTACTTCGCATTGATTTGAAGCTAAATCATGTCTATCGCAAGGATTTGAAGCTAACTCGTGTGTTTCGCATACTATTGAAGCTAAATCATGTATAACACAAATATTTGAGGCTAAACCATTTGTTTCGCATGGATTCGAAGATCGGGCTTCTACTTCGCTTTTACTTGATGTTAAATCATATGTTTCGCATGGATTTGAAGCTAACTCGTTTGTTTCGCATGCACTTGAATCTAACTCATGTATATCACAAGCATTTGAAGCTAAACCATTTGTTTCTCATGGATTTGATGGTATGCCCTCTACTTCGCATTGATTTGCAGCTAAATCATGTGCTTCGTATAGATTTTAAGCTAACGCGTTTGTTTCGCATGCATTTGAAGCTAAATTATGTATATCACAAGCATCTGAAGCTAAACCATTTTTTCTCATGGATTTGAAACCACGCCTTCTACTTCGCATTGATTTGAAGCTAAATAATTTGGTTCGCTTGGATTTGAAGCTTAGCCTTCTACTTCACATTGATTTGAAGACAAATCATGTGTTTCGCTTGGATTTTAAACTAACTCGTTTGTTTCACATGCAGTTGAAGCTAAATCATGTACATCACAAGTGTTTGAAGCTAAACCATTTGTTTCGCATAGATTCGATGGTAACCCTTCCACTTCGCATTGATTTGAAGTTAAATCATGAGTTTCGCATGAATTTTAAGCTAACTCGTTTGTTTCGCCTGCAGTTGAAGCTAAATCATGTATATCACAAGTATTTGAAGCTAAACCATTTGTTTCGCATGGATTCGAAGATCAGCATTCTGCGTCGCATTGATTTGATGTTAAATCATATGTTCCGCATGGATTTGAAGCTGACTCGTTTGTTTCGCATGCAGTTGAATCTAATTATGTATATCAAAAGTATTTGAAGCTACACCATTTGATTCGCATGGATTTGAAGCTAAGCCTTCTACTTCGCATTGATTTGAATCTAAATCATGTGTTTGGCTTGGATTTGAAGATAACTCGTTTGTTCCGCATGCATTTGAAGCTAAATCGTGTATATCACAAGTATTTGAAGCTAAACCACTTGTTTCGCATGGATTCGAAGATAAGCCTTCTACTTCGCATTGATTTGAAGCTAAATCATGTCTATCGCAAGGATTTGAAGGTAACTCGTTTGTTTCGCCTGCATTTGAAGCTAAATTGTGTATATCACAAGTATTTGAAGCTAAATGATTTGTTTCGCATTGATTCGAAGATACGCCTTATACGTCGCACTGATTTGAAGCTAAATCATGTGTTTCGCATGGATTTGAACCTAAATCGTTTGTTTCGCATGCAGTTGAAGCTAAATCATGTATATCACAAGTATTTGAACCTAAACCATTTGATTCGCATGGATTTGAAGCTCAGCCTTCTACTTCGTATTGAATTGAAGCTAAATCACGTGTTTCGCTAGGATTTGAAGCTAATTCGCTCGTTTCGCACGCAGTTGAATCTGAGTCATGTATATCACAACTATTTGAAACTAAACCATTTGATTCGCATGGATTTGAAGCTGAGCCTGCCTCTTCGCATTTATTTGAAGCTAAATCATGTGTTTCGCATGGATTTGAAGGTAACTCGTTTGTTTCGCCTGCATTTCAAGCTAAATTGTGTATATCACAAGTATGTGAAGCTAAAAGATTTGTTTTGCATTGATTCGAAGATACGCCTTATACTACACAGTGATTTGAAGGTAAATCATGTGTTCCGCATGGATTTGAACCTAAATCGTTTGTTTCGCATGCAGTTGAAGCTAAATCATGTATATCACAAGTATTTGAACCTAAACAATTTGATTCGCATGGATTTGAAGCTAAGCCTTCTACTTCGCATTGATTAGAAGCTAAGTCATGTGTTTCGCTTGGATTTGAAGCTAACTCGTTCGTTTCGCATGCAGTTGAATCTAAATCATGTATATCACAAGTATTTGACGCTAAACCAATTGTTTCGCATGGATTTGAAGATAAGCCTTCCTCTTCGCATTTATTTGAAGCTAAATCATGTGATCCGCAAGGATTAGAAGCTAAGCCTTCATCTTCGCATTGATTTGAAACTAAACCATTTGATTCGCATGGATTTGAAGCTAAATCTTCTACTTCGCATTGATTTGAAGCTAAATCATGTGTTTCGCATGGATTTGAAGCTAACTCGTTTGCTTTGCATGCGGTTGAGGCTAAATCATGCATATCACAAGTATTTGAAGCTAAACCATTTGTTTCGCAAGAATATTAAGCTAAACCAGGTGTTTCGAATGAATTTGAAGCTAAATCATGTGATTCGCATGGATTTGAAGCTGACTCGTTGGATTCGGAAGCAGTTGATGCTAAATCATGAATACCACAAGTATTTGAAGCTGAACAATTTGTATCGCATGGGTTTGAAGCTAAGCCTTCTACTTCGCATTTATTTGAAGCTAAATCATGCGTCTCGCTTGGATTTGAAGCTAACTGGTTTGTTTCGAATGTAGTTGAAGCTAAATCATCTATATCACAAGTATTTGAAGCTGAAGCATTTGTTTCCTACGAATATTAAGCTAAACCATGTGTTTCGCATGAATTTGAAGCTAAATCATGTGTTTCGCTAGGATTTGAAACTAACTCGTTTGCTTAGCATGCGGTTGCGGCTAAATCATGCATATCACAAGTATTTGAAGCTAAACCATTTGTTTCGCAAGAATATTAAGCTAAACCATGTGTTTCGCATGAATTTGGAGCTAAATCATGTGTTTCGCATGGATTTGAAGCTAACTCGTTTGTTTCGCCTGCATTTGAAGCTAAATCGTGTATATCACAAGTATTTGAAGCTAAATGATTTGTTTCGCATTGATTCGAAGATACGCCTTATACTACACAGTGATTTGAAGCTAAATCATGTGTTTCGCATGGATTTGAACCTAAATCGTTTGTTTCGCATGCAGTTGAAGCTAAATCATGTATATCACAAGTATTTGAACCTAAACAATTTGATTCGCATGGATTTGAAGCTAAGCCTTCTACTTCGCATTGATTAGAAGCTAAGTCATGTGTTTCGCTTGGATTTGAAGCTAACTCGTTCGTTTCGCATGCAGTTGAATCTAAATCATGTATATCACAAGTATTTGACGCTAAACCAATTGTTTCGCATGGATTTGAAGATAAGACTTCCTCTTCGCATTTATTTGAAGCTAAATCATGTCATTCGCAAGGATTAGAAGCTAAGCCTTCAACTTCGCATTGATTTGAAGCTAAATAACTTGTTTCGCTGGGATTTGAAGCTAAGTCTTCTACTTCGCATTGATTTGAAGCAAAATCATGTGTTTCTCATGGATTTGAAGCTAACTGGTTTGTTTCGCGTGCAGTTGAAGCCAAATCATGTATATCACAAGTATTTAAAGCTAAACCATTTGTTTGGCATGAATATTAAGCTAAACCATGTGTTTCGCAAGAATTTGTCGATAAATCATGTGTTTCGCTTGGCTATGAAGCTAACTCGTTTGTTTCGCCTGCAGTTGAAGCTAAATCATGTATATCACAAGTATTTGAAGCTAAACCATTTGTTTCGCATGGATTCGAAGATCAGCCTTCTGCTTCGCATTGATTTGATGTTAAATCATATGTTTCGCATGGATTTGAAGCTATCTCGTTTGTTTCTTATGCACTTGAATATAAATCAAGTATATCACAAGTATTTGAAGCTAAACCGTTTGATTCGCATGGATTTGAAGCTAAGCCTTCAACTTCGCATTGATTTGAATCTAAATAATTTGTTTCGCTTGGATTTGAACCTAAGTCTTCTACTTCGCATTGATTTGAAGCTAAATCATGTGTTTCGCATGGATTTGAAGCTAACTGGTTTGTTTCGCGTGCAGTTGAAGCTAAATCATGTATATCACAAGTATTTAAAGCTAAACCATTTGTTTGGCATGAATATAAATCTAAACCATGTGTTTCGCATGAATTTGTTGTTAAATCATGTGTTTCGCTTGGCTATGAAGCTAACTCGTTTGTTTCGCCTGCAGTTGAAGCTAAATCATGTATATCACAAGTATTTGAAGCTAAACCATTTGTTTCGCATGGATTTGAAGATCAGCCTTCTACTTCGCATTGATTTGAAGCTGAATCCTGTGTTTCGCATGGATTTGAAGCTAACTCGTTTGTTTCGCATGCTGTTGAAGCTAAATCAAGTGTATCACAAGTACTTGAAGCAAAACCATTTGTTTCGCATGGATTCGAAGATAACCCTTCTACTTCGCATTGATTTGAAGACAAATCATGTGTTTCGCTTGGATTTTAAGCTAACTCGTTTGTTTCACATGCAGTTGAAGCTAAATCATGTATATCACAAGTGTTTGAAGCTAAACCATTTGTTTTGCATGGATTTGAAGCTAAGCCTTCTACTTCACATTGATTAGAAGCTAAGTCATGTGTTTCGCTTGGATTTGAAGCTAACTCGTTCGTTTCGCATGCAGTTGAATCTAAATCATGTATATCACAAGTATTTGACGCTAAACCAATTGTTTCGCATGGATTTGAAGATAAGCCTTCCTCTACGCATTTATTTGAAGCTAAATCATGTGATTCGCAAGGATTAGAAGCTAAGCCTTCAACTTCGCATTGATTTGAATCTAAATAATTTGTTTCGCTTGGATTTGAAGCTGAGTCTTCTACTTCGCATTGATTTGAAGCTAAATCATGTGTTTCGCATGGATTTGAAGCTAACTGGTTTGTTTCGCGTGCAGTTGAAGCTAAATCATGTATATCACAAGTATTTAAAGCTAAACCGTTTGTTTGGCATGAATATAAACCTAAACCATGTGTTTCGCATGAATTTGTTGTTAAATCATGTGTTTCGCTTGGCTATGAAGCTAACTCGTTTGTTTCGCCTGCAGTTGAAGCTAAATCATGTATATCACAAGTATTTGAAGCTAAACCATTTGTTTCGCACGGATTCGAAGATCAGCCTTCTGCTTCGCATTGATTTGATGTTAAATCATATGTTTCGCATGGATTTGAAGCTATCTCGTTTGTTTCGCATGCACTTGAATATAAATCAAGTATATCACAAGTATTTGAAGCTAAACCGTTTGATTCGCATGGATTTGAAGCTAAGCCATCTACTTCGCATTAATTTGAAGATAACTCGTTTGTTTCGCATGCAGTTGAAGCTAAATCATGTATATCACAAGTATTTGTAGCTAAACCATTTGTTTCGCATGGATTTGAAGATCAGCCTTCTACTTCGCATTGATTTGAAGCTGAATCCTGTGTTTCGCATGGATTTGAAGCTAACTCGTTTGTTTCGCATGCTCTTGAAGCTAAATCAAGTATATCACAAGTACTTGAAGCAAAACCATTTGTTTCGCATGGATTCGAAGATAACCCTTCTACTTCGCATTGATTTGAAGACAAATCATGTGTTTCGCTTGGATTTTAAGCTAACTCGTTTGTTTCACATGCAGTTGAAGCTAAATCATGTATATCACAAGTGTTTGAAGCTAAACCATTTGTTTTGCATGGATTCGAAGATAAGCCTTCTACTTCGCATTGATTTGAAGCTAAACCATGTGTTTCGCATGGATTTGTACCTAACTCGATTGTTTCGCTTGCATTTGAAGCTAATTTATGTTTATCACAAGTATTTGAAGCTAAATCATTTTTTTCGCATGGATTTGAAGCTGAGCCTTCTACATCGCATTGATTGGAAGCTGAATCATGTCTATCGCTTGAATTCGTAGCTAACACGTTTGTTTCACATGCAGTTGAAGCTGAATCATGTATATCACAATTGTTTGGAGCTAAATCATGTGAGTCGCTTGGATTTGAAGCTAATCCTTCTACTTCGCATTGATTTGAAGCTAAATCATGTGATTCACATGGATTTGAAGCTAACTCGTTTGTTTCGCATGCTGTTGCTGCTAAATCATGTATATTACAACTATTTGAAGCTAAACCATCTGTTTCGTGTGGATTCGAATATCAGCCTTCTACTTCGCATTGATTTAAAGCTATATCATGTGTTTCGCATGCATCTGAAGGTAACTCGTTTGTTTCGCCTGCATTTGAAGCTATATGACTTATATTGGCAAGTATTTGAAGCTAAATCTTTCGTTTCGGGTGGATTTAAAACTAAGCCTTCTACTTCACGTTGATTTGAACTTAATTCATGTTTTTCGCTGGATTTGAAGCTAACTCGATTGTTTCGCATGCATTTGAAGCTAAATGATGTATATCACAAGTATTTGAGGCTAAACCATTTGTTTCGCATTGATTCGAAGATAAGCCTTGGTCTTGGCATTGATTTGAAGCTAAATCATGTGTTTCACATGGATTTGATGCTAAGCCTGCTACATCGCATTGATTTGAAGCCAAATCATGTGTTTCGCATGGGTTTAGTGCTAACTCGTTATTTCGCCTGCATTTGGAGCTAAATCATGTATTTCACAAATATTTGAAGCTAAACCATTTGTCTCGCATGGATTCGAAGATAAGCCTTCTACTTCGCATTGATATTAATCTAAATGATGTGTTTCGCATGGATTTGAAGCTAACTCGTTTGTTTCGCATGCAGTTGAATCTAAACCATGTATATCCCAAGTATTTAAGCTAAACCATTTGTTTCGCATGGATTCGAAGATCAGCCTTCTGCTTCGCATTGATTTGATGTTAAATCATATGTTTCGAATGGATTTGAAGCTATCTCGTTTGTTTCGCATGCACTTGAATATAAATCAAGTATATCACAAGTATTTGAAGCTAAGCCGTTTGATTCGCATGGATTTGAAGCTAAGCCTTCTACTTCGCATTGAATTGAAGATAGCTCGTTTGTTTCGCATGCAGTTGAAGCTAAATCATGTATATCACAAGTATTTGTAGCTAAACCATTTGTTTCGCATGGATTTGAAGATCAGCCTTCTACTTCGCATTGATTTGAAGCTGAATCCTGTGTTTCGCATGGATTTGAAGCTAACTCGTTTGTTTCGCATGCTCTTGAAGCTAAATCAAGTATATCACAAGTACTTGAAGCAAAACCATTTGTTTCGCATGGATTCGAAGACAACCCTTCTACTTCGCATTGATTTGAAGATAAATAATGTGTTTCGCTTGGATTTGAAACTAACTCGTTTGTATCGCACGCACTTGAATCTAAATCAAGTATATCACAAGTGTTTGAAGCTAAACAGTTTGATTCGCATGGATCTGAAGCTAAGCCTTCTACCTCGCATTGATTTGAAGATAAATCATGTGTTTCGCTTGGATTTGAAGCTAACTCGTTTGTTTCCCATGCACTTGAATCTAAACTATGCATATCACATGTATTTAAAGCTAAACCGTTTGATTCGCATGGATTTGAAGCTAAGCCTTCTACCTCGCATTGATTTGAACATAAATCATGTGTTTCGCTTGGATTTGAAGCTAACTCGTTTGTTTCGCACGCACTTGAATCTAAATCAACTGTATCACAAGTATTTGAAGCTAAACCGTTTGATTCGCATGGATTTGAAGCTAAGCCTTCTACTTCGCATTGATTTGAAGCTAAATCATGTGTTTCGCATGGATTTCAAGCGCACTCGTTTGTTTCGCATGCAGTTGAAGCTAAATCATATATATCACAAGTATTTGAAATTGAAACATTTGGTTCGCATGAATATTAAGCTAAACCATGTGTTTCGCATGAATTTGTCGATAAATCATGTGTTTCGCTTATTTATGAAGCTAACTCGTTTGTTTCGCCGACATTTTAAGCTAAATCATGTATATTAGAAATATTTGAAGCTAAACCATTTGATTCGCATGGATTCGAAGAAAAGACTTCTACTTCGCATTGATTTTAAGCTAAATCATGTGTTTCGTATTCATTTGATGCTACCTTGTTTGTTTCGCATGCAGTTGAATCTAATTATGTATATCATAAGTATTTGAACTGCACCATTCGTATCGCATGAATATTATGTTAAACCATGTGTTTCGCATGAATTTGAAGCTCAAACTTCTACATCGCATGGATATGTAGCTAAAACATGTGTTTCGCTTGGATTTGAAGCTAACTCGTTTGTTTTGCATGCACTAGAAGCTAAATCATGTATATCACAAGTATTTGAGCCAAAACCAGTTGTTTCGCATGGATTCGAAGATAAGCCTTCTACTTCGCATTGATATTAATCTAAATGGTGTGTTTCGCATGGATTTGAAGCTAACTCGTTTGTTTCGCATGCAGTTGAATCTAAACCATGTATATCCCAAGTATTTGAGCTAAACCATTTGTTTAGCATGGATTCGAATATAAGCCTTCTACTTCGCATTCATTTGAAGCTAAATCATGTGTTTCGCATGGATTTAAAGCTAATTCGATTGTTTCGCATGCTGTTGAGCCTAAATCATGTACATTACAAGTATTTGAATCTAAACCATCTGTTTCGTGTGGATTCGAAGATCAGCCTTCTACTTCGCATTGATTTGAAGCTAACTCATTTGATTCGGTGAAATTTAAAGCCAGCTCGTTTGTTTCGCATGCAGTTGAATCTGAATCATGTAATCCCAAGTATTTGAAGCTATTCAATTGGTTTCGCATGGAGTCGAAGATAAGCCTTCAACTTCGCATTGATTTGAAGCTAAATCATGCGTTTCGCATGGATTTGAAGCTAACTCGTTTGTTTCGCATGCTGTTGCTGCTAAATCATGTATATTACAACTATTTGAAGCTAAACCATCTGTTTCGTGTGGATTCGAAGATCAGCCTTCTACTTCGCATTGATTTGAAGCTAAATCATATGTTTCGCATGGATTTGAAGCTAACTCGTTCGTTTCGCATGCAGTTGAATCTAAATCATGTATATCACAAGTATTTGACGCTAAACCAACTGTTTCGCATGGATTTGAAGATAAGCCTTCCTCTTCGCATTTATTTGAAGCTAAATCATGTGAATCGCAAGGATTAGAAGCTAAGCCTTCAACTTCGCATTGATTTGAAGCTAAATAATTTGTTTCGCTTGGATTTGAAGCTAAGTCTTCTACTTCGCATTGATTTGAAGCTAAATCATGTGTTTCGCATGGATTTGAAGCTAACTGGTTTGTTTCGCATGCTGTTGCTGCTAAATCATTTATATTACAACTATTTGAAGCTAAACCATCTGTTTCGTGTGGATTCGAAGATCAGCCTTCTACTTCGCATTGATTTGAAGCTAAATCATGTGTTTCGCATGGATTTGAAGCTAACGCGTGTGTTTCGCATGCAGTTGAAGCTAAATCATGTATATCACAAGTATTTGAAGCTAAACCATTTGGTTCCCATGGATTTAAGGCTAGGCCTTCTACTTCGCATTGATTTGTAATTATAATCATGTGTTTCGCTTGGATTTGAAGCTAACTCGTTTGTTTTGCATGCACTTGAATATAAATCAAGCATATCACAAGTATTTGAAGCTAAACCAGTTGTTTCGCATGGATTCGAAAATCAGCCTTCTACTTCGCTTTTACTTGAAGGTAAATCATGTGTTTCGCATGCATTTGAAGCTAAGTCGTTTGTTTCGCATGCAGTTGAAGCTAAGTCATGTATATCACAAGTATTTGAAGCTAAACCATTGGATTCGCATGGATTTGAAGCTAGGCGTTCTACTTCGCATTGATCTGAAGCTAAATCATGTGTTTCGCTTGGATTTGAAGCTAACTGGTTTGTTTCGCATGCAGTTGAAGCTAAATCATGTATATCAGAAGTATTTGAAGCTAAACCATTTGTTTCGCATGAATTTGTCGATAAATCATGTGTTTCGCTTATCTATGAAGCTAACTCGCTTGTTTCGCCGGCATTTTAAGCTAAATCATGTATATCAGAAATATTTGAAGCTAAACCATTTGTTTCGCATTGATTCAATGATAAGCCTTCTACTTCGCATTGATTTTAAGCTAAATCATGTGTTTCGTATTCATTTGAAGCTACCTCGTTTGTTTCGCATGCAGTTGAATCTAATTATGTATATCAAAAGTATTTGAAACTATACCATTTGATTCGCATGGATTTGAAGCTAACCCTTCTACTTCGCATTGATTTGAAGCTAAATCATGTGTTCCGCATGGATTTGAAGCTAACTCGTTTGTTTCGCATGCTGTTGAAGCTAAATCATGAATATCACAAGTATTTGAAGCTATATCATTTGTTTCGCATGGATTCGAAGATAACCCTTCTACTTTGCATTGATTTGAAGCTAAATCATGTGTTTTGCTTGGATTTCAAGCTAACTCGTATGTTTCGCACGCTGTTGAAGCTAAATCATGTATATCACAAGTATTTGAAGCTAAACCACTTGTTTCGCATGGAATCAAAGATCAGTCTTCTACTTCGCATTGATTGGAAGCTAAATCATGTGTTTCGCTCGGATTTGAAGATAAACCTTCTACTTCGCTTGATTTGAAGCTAAATCATGTTTATCACAATTATTTGAATCTATACCATTTGTTTCGCTTGGATTTGAAGCAAAGCCTTCTACGTCTCACTGATTTGAAGCTAAATCATGTGTTTCGCATTAATTTGAAGATAACTCGTTCGTTCGTCTGCATTTGAAGTTATTTCATTTATATCGCAAGTATTTGAATCTAAATCATGTGTTTCGCATGAAATTGAAGCTAACTGTTTGTACCGCCTGCATTTGAAGCTATATCACTTATATCGCAAGTATTTGAAGCTAAATCATTTGTTTCGCATGGATTTGAAGCTGACTCGTTTGTTTCGCATGGATTTGAAGCTAAGCCTTTAACTTCGCATTGATTTGAAGCTAAATCATGTGTTTCGCATGAGTTTGAAGCTAACTCGTTTGTTTCGCACGCACTTGAATCTAAATCAAGTATATCACAAGTATTTGAAGCTAAACCATTTGTTTTGCATGGATTCGAAGATCAGCCTTCTGCCTCGCTTTGATTTGATGTTAAATCATATGTTTCGCATGGATTTGAAGCTATCTCGTTTGTTACGCATGCACTTGAATCTAAATCATGTATATCACAAGCATTTGAAGCTAAACCATTTGATTCGCGTGGATTTGAAGCTAGGCCTTCTACTTTGCATTGATTTGAAGCTAAATCATGTGTTTCGCTTGGATTTCAAGCTAACTCGTATGTTTCGCACGCTGTTGAAGATAAATCATGTATATTACAAGTATTTGACGCTGAATCATTTGATCCGCATGGATTTGAAGCTAAGCCTTCTGTGTAGCATTGATTTGAAACTGAATCATGTGATGCCTTTGGATTTGAATCTATCTCGTTTGTTTCGCATGCTGTTGACGCCAAATCATGTATATCACAAGTATTTGAACCTAAACCATTTTATTCGCATGGGTTTGAAGCTAAGCCTTCTACTTCGCATGGACTTGAAGCTCAATCATGTGTTTCGCATGGATTTGAAGCTAACTCGTTCGTTTCGCACGCAGTTGAATCTGAATCATGTATATCACAAGTATTTGAATCTAAACTATCTGTTTCGTGTGGATTCGGAGATCAGCCTTCTACTTCGCATTGATTTGAAACGAAATCATATGCTTCGCTTGGATTTGAAGCTAACTCGTTTGTTTCGCATGCTGTTGAAGCTAAGTCATGTATATCACAAGTATTTGAAGCTAAACCATTTGATTCCCATGGATTTGAAGCTATGCCTTCTACTTCGCATCGATTTGAAGCTAAATCATGTGTTTCGCATGGTTTTTGAAGCTAACTCGTTTGTTTCGCATGTTGTTGAAGCTAAATCATGTATATCACAAGTGTTTGAAGCTAAACCATTTGTTTCGCATGGATTCGATGATAACCCTTCTACTTCGCATTGATTTGGAGTAAAATCATGTATTCGCATGGATTTAAAGCCAACTCGATGTTTCGCATGCTGTTGAAGCTAAATCATGTATATCACAAGTGTTTGAAGCTAAACCATTTGTTTCGCATGGATTCGATGATAACCCTTATACTTCGCATTGATTTGAAGCTAAATCATGTGTTGCGCATGGATTAGAAGCTAACTCGTTTGTTTCGCTTGCAGTTGAATCTAAATCATGTATATCACAAATATTTGAAGCTAAACGATTTGTTTCGCATGGATTTGAAGATAAGCCTCCTACTTCGCATTGATTTGGTGCTAAATCATGTGTTTCGCATGGATTTAAAGCTAACTCGTTTGTTTCGCATGCAGTTGAAGCTAAATCATGTATATCACAAGTATTTGAAACTAAACCACTTGTTTCGCATGGATTCGAAGATAAGCCTTCTACTTCGCATAGATTTTATGCTAAATCATGTGTTTCGCATGGATTTGAAGCTGACTCGTTTGTTTCGCTTGCTGTTGAAGCTAAATCATGTTTATCACAAGTATTTGAAGCAAAACCATTTGATTCGCACGGATTTGATGATAACCCTTCTAGTTCGCATTGATTTGAATTTAAATCATGTGTATCGCATGGATTTGAAGCTGACTCGTTTGTTTCGCATGCTGTTGAAGCTAAATCATGTATATCACAAGTATTTGAAGCTGGACCACTTGTTTCATCTGCATTTCAAGCATTATCACTTATATTCACAAGTATGTGAAGCTAAATCATACGTTTCGCATGGATTCGAAGATAAGCCTTCTAATTCGCATTGATTTGATGCTAAATCATGTGTTTCGCTTGAATTTGAGGCTAACTCGTTTGTTTCGCTTGCTGTTGAATGTAAATCATGTATATCACAAGTATTTGAAGCTAAACCATTTGTTTCGCATGAATTCGAAGATAAGCCTCCAACCTCGCATTGAATTGAAGCAAAATCATGTGTTTCGCATGGATTTGAAGCTAACTCGTTTATTTCGCATGCTGTTGAATCTAAATCATGTATATCACAAGTATTTGAAGCTAAAACATTTGATTCGCATGGATTCGAAGATCAGCCTTCTGCTTCGCATTGATTTGAAGCTAAATCATTTGTTTCGCATGGATGTGAAGCTAACTCGTTTGTTTCGCATGCAGTTGAAACTAAATCATGTATATCACAAGCATTTGGAGCTAAACCATTTGTTTCGCATGGATTCGAAGATAAGCCTTCTACTTCGCATTGATTTGATGCTAAATCATGTGTTTCGCAAGGATTTGAATCTAACTCGTTTGTTTCGCTTGCTGTTGAAGCTAAATCATGTATATCACAAGTATTTGAAGCAAAACCATTTGATTCGCACGGATTTGATGATAACCCTTCTAGTTCGCATTGATTTGAATTTAAATCATGTGTTTCGCATGGATTTGAAGCTAACTCGTTTGTTTCGCATGCAGTTGAAGATAAGTCATGCATATCACAAGTATTTGAAGATAAACCATTTGATTCCCATGGATTTGAAGCTATGCCTTCTACTTCGCATTTATTTGGAGCTAAATCATGTGTTTCGCATGGATTTGAAGCTAACACGTTTGTTTCGCATGCTGTTGAAGCTAAATCATGTATATCACAAGTATTTGAATCTAAACAATCTGTTTCGTGTGGATTCGGAGATCAGCCTTCTACTTCGCATTGATTTGAAACGAAATCATATGCTTCGCTTGGATTTGAAGCTAACTCGTTTGTTTCGCATGCTGTTGAAGCTAAGTCATGTATATCACAAGTATTTGAAGCTAAACCATTTGATTCCATGGATTTGAAGCTATGCCTTCTACTTCGCATCGATTTGAAGCTAAATCATGTGTTTCGCATGGTTTTTGAAGCTAACTCGTTTGTTTCGCATGTTGTTGAAGCTAAATCATGTATATCACAAGTGTTTGAAGCTAAACCATTTGTTTCGCATGGATTCAAAGATCAGTCTTCTACCTCGTATTGATTTGAATCTAAATCATGTATTTCGCATGGAATTGAATCTAACTCGTTTGTTTAGCCTGCATTTAGAACTAAATCATGTATATCACAGGTATTTGAAGCTAAACCATTTGATTCGCACGGATTTGATGATAACCCTTCTAGTTCGAATTGATTTGAATTTAAATCATGTGTTTCGCACGGATTTGAAGCTAACTCGTTTGTTTCGCTTGCTGTTGAAGCTAAATCATGTATATCACAAGTATTTGAAGCAAAACCATTTGTTTCGCACGGATTTGATGATAACCCTTCTAGTTCGCATTGATTTGAATTTAAATCATGTGTATCGCATGGATTTGAAGCTGACTCGTTTGTTTCGCATGCTGTTGAAGCTAAATCATGTATATCACAAGTATTTGAAGCTGGACCACTTGTTTCATCTGCATTTCAAGCATTATCACTTATATTCACAAGTATGTGAAGCTAAATCATACGTTTCGCATGGATTCGAAGATAAGCCTTCTAATTCGCATTGATTTGATGCTAAATCATGTGTTTCGCTTGAATTTGAGGCTAACTCGTTTGTTTCGCTTGCTGTTGAATGTAAATCATGTATATCACAAGTATTTGAAGCTAAACCATTTGTTTCGCATGAATTCGAAGATAAGCCTCCAACCTCGCATTGAATTGAAGCAAAATCATGTGTTTCGCATGGATTTGAAGCTAACTCGTTTATTTCGCATGCTGTTGAATCTAAATCATGTATATCACAAGTATTTGAAGCTAAAACATTTGATTCGCATGGATTCGAAGATCAGCCTTCTGCTTCGCATTGATTTGAAGCTAAATCATTTGTTTCGCATGGATGTGAAGCTAACTCGTTTGTTTCGCATGCAGTTGAAACTAAATCATGTATATCACAAGCATTTGGAGCTAAACCATTTGTTTCGCATGGATTCGAAGATAAGCCTTCTACTTCGCATTGATTTGATGCTAAATCATGTGTTTCGCAAGGATTTGAATCTAACTCGTTTGTTTCGCTTGCTGTTGAAGCTAAATCATGTATATCACAAGTATTTGAAGCAAAACCATTTGATTCGCACGGATTTGATGATAACCCTTCTAGTTCGCATTGATTTGAATTTAAATCATGTGTTTCGCATGGATTTGAAGCTAACTCGTTTGTTTCGCATGCAGTTGAAGATAAGTCATGCATATCACAAGTATTTGAAGATAAACCATTTGATTCCCATGGATTTGAAGCTATGCCTTCTACTTCGCATTTATTTGGAGCTAAATCATGTGTTTCGCATGGATTTGAAGCTAACACGTTTGTTTCGCATGCTGTTGAAGCTAAATCATGTATATCACAAGTATTTGAATCTAAACAATCTGTTTCGTGTGGATTCGGAGATCAGCCTTCTACTTCGCATTGATTTGAAACGAAATCATATGCTTCGCTTGGATTTGAAGCTAACTCGTTTGTTTCGCATGCTGTTGAAGCTAAGTCATGTATATCACAAGTATTTGAAGCTAAACCATTTGATTCCCATGGATTTGAAGCTATGCCTTCTACTTCGCATCGATTTGAAGCTAAATCATGTGTTTCGCATGGTTTTTGAAGCTAACTCGTTTGTTTCGCATGTTGTTGAAGCTAAATCATGTATATCACAAGTGTTTGAAGCTAAACCATTTGTTTCGCATGGATTCAAAGATCAGTCTTCTACCTCGTATTGATTTGAATCTAAATCATGTATTTCGCATGGAATTGAATCTAACTCGTTTGTTTGGCCTGCATTTAGAACTAAATCATGTATATCACAGGTATTTGAAGCTAAACCATTTGATTCGCACGGATTTGATGATAACCCTTCTAGTTCGAATTGATTTGAATTTAAATCATGTGTTTCGCACGGATTTGAAGCTAACTCGTTTGTTTCGCTTGCTGTTGAAGCTAAATCATGTATATCACAAGTATTTGAAGCAAAACCATTTGTTTCGCACGGATTTGATGATAACCCTTCTAGTTCGCATTGATTTGAATTTAAATCATGTGTATCGCATGGATTTGAAGCTGACTCGTTTGTTTCGCATGCTGTTGAAGCTAAATCATGTATATCACAAGTATTTGAAGCTGGACCACTTGTTTCATCTGCATTTCAAGCATTATCACTTATATTCACAAGTATGTGAAGCTAAATCATACGTTTCGCATGGATTCGAAGATAAGCCTTCTAATTCGCATTGATTTGATGCTAAATCATGTGTTTCGCTTGAATTTGAGGCTAACTCGTTTGTTTCGCTTGCTGTTGAATGTAAATCATGTATATCACAAGTATTTGAAGCTAAACCATTTGTTTCGCATGAATTCGAAGATAAGCCTCCAACCTCGCATTGAATTGAAGCAAAATCATGTGTTTCGCATGGATTTGAAGCTAACTCGTTTATTTCGCATGCTGTTGAATCTAAATCATGTATATCACAAGTATTTGAAGCTAAATCATTTGATTCGCATGGATTCGAAGATCAGCCTTCTGCTTCGCATTGATTTGAAGCTAAATCATTTGTTTCGCATGGATGTGAAGCTAACTCGTTTGTTTCGCATGCAGTTGAAACTAAATCATGTATATCACAAGCATTTGGAGCTAAACCATTTGTTTCGCATGGATTCGAAGATAAGCCTTCTACTACGCATTGATTTGATGCTAAATCATGTGTTTCGCAAGGATTTGAATCTAACTCGTTTGTTTCGCTTGCTGTTGAAGCTAAATCATGTATATCACAAGTATTTGAAGCAAAACCATTTGATTCGCACGGATTTGATGATAACCCTTCTAGTTCGCATTGATTTGAATTTAAATCATGTGTTTCGCATGGATTTGAAGCTAACTCGTTTGTTTCGCATGCAGTTGAAGATAAGTCATGCATATCACAAGTATTTGAAGATAAACCATTTGATTCGCATGGATTTCAAGATAAACCTCCAACCTCGCATTGAATTGAAGCTAAATCATGTGTTTCGTATGGATTTGAAGTTAACACGTTGGTTTCGCATGCAGCTGAATCTATATCATGTATATCATAAGTATTTGAAGTTAAACCTTTTTTTTCGCATGGATTCGAAGCTAAGCCTTCTACTTCGCATTGATTTGAAGCTAAATCATTTGTTTCGCATGTATTCAAAGATCAGTCTTCTACCTCGCATTGATTTGAATCTAAATCATGTATTTCGCATGGAATTGAATCTAACTCGTTTGTTTAGCCTGCATTTAGAACTAAATCATGTATATCACAGGTATTTGAAGCTAAACCATTTGTTTCGCTTGGATTCGAACATAAGCCTTCTACTTCGCATTGATTTGAAGCTAAATCATGTGTTGCGCATGGATTAGAAGCTAACTCGTTTGTTTCGCATGCAGTTGAATCTAAATCATGTATATCACAAGTATTTGAAGCTAAAACATTTGATTCGCATGGATTCGAAGATCAGCCTTCTGCTTCGCATTGATTTGAAGCTAAATCATTTGTTTCGCACGGATTTGAAGCTAACTCGTTTGTTTCGCATGCAGTTGAAGCTAAATGATGCATATCACAAGTATTTGTAGCTAAACCGTTTGTTTCGCATGAATTCGAAAATCAGCCTTCCGCTTCGCATTGATTTGGACCTAAATCATGTGTTTCGCATGGATTTGAAGCTAACTCGTTTATTTCGCATGCACTTGAAGCTGAACCATGTATATCACAAGTATTTGAAGCTAAACCGTTTGATTGGCATGGATTTGAAGCTAAGCCTTCTACTTCGCATTAAATTGAAGCTAAATCATGTGTTTCGCACGGATTTGAAGCTAACTCGTTTGTTTCGCATGCTGTTGAAGCTAAATCATGTATATCACAAGTGTTTGAAGCTAAACCATTTGTTTTGCATGGATTCGAAGATAATCGTTCTTCTTCGCATTGATTTGAAGCTAAATCATGTGTTTCGCATGGGTTTAAAGCCAACTCGTTTGTTCAGCATGCAGTTGAAGCAAAATCATGTATATCACAAGTAGTTGAATATGAACCATTTGTTTCGCATGGATTCAAAGATAACCCTTCTACTTCGCATTGATTTGAAGCTAAATCATGTGTTGCGCATGGATTTGAAGCTAACTCGTTTGTTTCGCATACAGTTGAAGCTGAATCATGTATATCACAAGTATTTGAAGCTAAACCGTTTGAATCGCATGGATTTGAAGCTAAGCATTCTACCTCGCATTGATTTGAAGATAAATCATGTGTTTCGCTTGGATTTGAAGCTAACTCGTTTGTTTCACATGATGTTGAAGCTAAATCATGTATATCACAAGTGTTTGAAGCTAAACCATTTGTTTCGCATGGATTTGAATGTAAGCCTTCAACTTCGCGTTGATTTGATGCTATATTATGTTTTTCGCTTAGATTTGAAGCTAACACGTTTGTTTCGCATGCACTTGAATATAAATCAAGTATATCACAAGTATTTGAAGCTAAATCGTTCGATTCGCATGGATTTGAAGCTAAGCCTTCTACCTCGCATTGATTTGAAGATAAATCATGTGTTTCGCATGGATTTGAAGCTAACTCGTTTGTTTCGCATGCAGCTGAAGCTAAATTATGTATATCACAAGTGTTTGAAGCTAAACCATTTGTTTTGCATGGATTCGAACATCAACCTTCTGCTTCGCATTGATTTGGTCCTAAATCATGTGTTTCGCATGGATTTGAAGCTAACTCGTTTATTTCGCATGCACTTGAAGCTGAACCATGTATATCACAAGTATTTGCAGCTAAACCATTTGTTTCGCATGGATTCGTAGATAAGCCTTCTACTTCGCATCGATTTGAAGCTAAATCATGTGTATCGCATGGTTTTTGAAGCTAACTCGTTTGTTTCGCATGCTGTTGAAGCTAAATCTTGTATATCACAAGTGTTTGAAGCTAAACCATTTGTTTCGCATGGATTCGAAGATAATCCTTCTTCTTCGCATTGGTTTGAAGCTAAATCAAGTATATCACAAGTATTTGAAGCAAAACCATTTGTTTGGCACGGATTTGATGATAACCCATCAAGTTCGCATTGATTTGAATTTAAATCATTTGCTTCACGTGGATTTGAAGCTAACTCGTTCGTTTCGCATGCTGTTGAAGCTAAATCATGTATATCACAAGTGTTTGAAGCTAAACCATTTGTTTCCCATGGATTCGAAGATAACCCTTCTACTTCGCATTGGTTTGAAGCTAAATCATGTGTTGCGCATGGATTAGAAGCTAACTCGTTTGTTTCGCATGCAGTTGAAGCTAAATCATGTATATCACAAGTATTTGAAGCTAAACCATTTTATTCCCATGCATTTGAAGCTATGCCTTCTTCTTCGCATTGATTTGATGTTAAATCATATGTCTCGCATGGATTTGAAGCTATCTCGTTTGTTTCGCATGCACAGAATATAAATCAAGTATATCACAAGTATTTGAAGCTAAACCTTTGTTTCGCATGGATTCGAACAACAGCCTTCTGCTTCGCATTGATTTGGACCTAAATCATGTGTTTCGCATGGATTTGAAGCTAACTCGTTTATTTCGCATGCACTTGAAGCTGAACCATGTATATCACAAGTATTTGAGGCTAAACCATTTGATTGGCATGGATTTGAAGCTAAGCCTTCTACTTCGCATTAAATTGAAGCTACATCATGTGTTTCGCATGGATTTGAAGCTAACACGTTTGTTTCGCATGCTGTTGAAGCTAAATCATGTATATCACAAGTATTTGAAGCTAAATCGTTTGATTCGCATGGATTTGATGATAAGCCTTCTACCTCGCATTGATTTGAAGATAAATCATGTGTTTCGCTTGGATTTGAAGCTAACTCGTTTGTTTCGCATTCTGTTGAAGCTAAATCATGTATATCACAAGTATTTGAAGCTAAACCATTTGATTCCCATGGATTTGAAGCTATGCCTTCTACTTCGCATTGATCTGGATCTAAATCATGTGTTTCGCAAGGATTTGAAGCTAACTCGTTTGTTTCGCATGCTGTTGAAGATAAATCATGTATATCACAAGTAGTTGAATATGAACCATTTGATTAGCATGGATTCGAAGATCACCCCTCTTCTTCGCATTGATTTGAAGCTAAATCATGTGTTTCGCATGGATTTGAAGCTAACTCGTTTGTTTCGCATGCAGCTGATGCTGAATCATGTATATCACAAGTATTTGCAGCTAAACCATTTGTTTCGCATGGATTCGTAGATAAGCCTTCTACTTCGCATCGATTTGAAGCTAAATCATGTGTTTCGCATGGATTTAAAGCTAACTCGTTTGTTTCGCATGCACTTGAATATAAATCAAGTATATCACAAGTATTTGAAGCTAAACCGTTTGATTTGCATGGATTTGAAGCTAAGCTTTCTACTTCGCATTAAATTGAAGCTAAATCATGTGTTTCGCATGGATGTGAAGCAAAGCATTCTACTTCGCATTGATTTGGAGTTAAATCATGTGTTTCGCATGGGTTTAAAGCTAACTAGTTTGTTTCGCATGCAGCTGAAGCTAAATAATGTATATCACAAGTGTTTGAAGCTAAACCATTTGTTTTGCATGGATTCGAAGATAATCGTTCTACTTCGCATTGATTTGAAGCTAAATCATGTGTTTCGCATGGATTTGAAGCTAACTCGTTTGTTTCGCATGCAGTTGAAGCTAAATCATGTATATCACAAGTATTTGAAGCAAAACCTTTGTTTCGCATGAATTCGAAAATCAGCCTTCCGCTTCGCATTGATTTGGACCTAAATCATGTGTTTCGCATGGATTTGAAGCTAACTCGTTTATTTCGCATGCACTTGAAGCTGAACCATGTATATCACAAGTATTTGAAGCTAAACCGTTTGATTTGCATGGATTTGAAGCTAAGCTTTCTACTTCGCATTAAATTGAAGCTAAATCATGTGTTTCGCATGGATGTGAAGCAAAGCATTCTACTTCGCATTGATTTGGAGTTAAATCATGTGTTTCGCATGGGTTTAAAGCTAACTAGTTTGTTTCGCATGCAGCTGAAGCTAAATAATGTATATCAGAAGTATTTGAAGCTAAACCGTTTGAATCGCATGGATTTGAAGCTAAGCATTCTACCTCGCATTGATTTGAAGATAAATCATGTGTTTCGCTTGGATTTGAAGCTAACTCGTTTGTTTCACATGATGTTGAAGCTAAATCATGTATATCACAAGTGTTTGAAGCTAAACCATTTGTTTCGCATGGATTTGAATGTAAGCCTTCAACTTCGCGTTGATTTGATGCTATATTATGTTTTTCGCTTAGATTTGAAGCTAACACGTTTGTTTCGCATGCTGTTGAAGCTAAATCATGTATATCACAAGTATTTGAAGCTAAACCATTTGTTTCGCATGGATTCGAAGATAACCCTTCTACTTCGCATTGATTTGAAGCTAAATCATGTGTTTCGCATGGTTTTTGAAGCTAACTCGTTTGTTTCGCATGTTGTTGAAGCTAAATCATGTATATCACAAGTGTTTGAAGCTAAACCATTTGTTTCGCATGGATTCAAAGATCAGTCTTCTACCTCGTATTGATTTGAATCTAAATCATGTATTTCGCATGGAATTGAATCTAACTCGTTTGTTTAGCCTGCATTTAGAACTAAATCATGTATATCACAGGTATTTGAAGCTAAACCATTTGATTCGCACGGATTTGATGATAACCCTTCTAGTTCGAATTGATTTGAATTTAAATCATGTGTTTCGCACGGATTTGAAGCTAACTCGTTTGTTTCGCTTGCTGTTGAAGCTAAATCATGTATATCACAAGTATTTGAAGCAAAACCATTTGTTTCGCACGGATTTGATGATAACCCTTCTAGTTCGCATTGATTTGAATTTAAATCATGTGTATCGCATGGATTTGAAGCTGACTCGTTTGTTTCGCATGCTGTTGAAGCTAAATCATGTATATCACAAGTATTTGAAGCTGGACCACTTGTTTCATCTGCATTTCAAGCATTATCACTTATATTCACAAGTATGTGAAGCTAAATCATACGTTTCGCATGGATTCGAAGATAAGCCTTCTAATTCGCATTGATTTGATGCTAAATCATGTGTTTCGCTTGAATTTGAGGCTAACTCGTTTGTTTCGCTTGCTGTTGAATGTAAATCATGTATATCACAAGTATTTGAAGCTAAACCATTTGTTTCGCATGAATTCGAAGATAAGCCTCCAACCTCGCATTGAATTGAAGCAAAATCATGTGTTTCGCATGGATTTGAAGCTAACTCGTTTATTTCGCATGCTGTTGAATCTAAATCATGTATATCACAAGTATTTGAAGCTAAATCATTTGATTCGCATGGATTCGAAGATCAGCCTTCTGCTTCGCATTGATTTGAAGCTAAATCATTTGTTTCGCATGGATGTGAAGCTAACTCGTTTGTTTCGCATGCAGTTGAAACTAAATCATGTATATCACAAGCATTTGGAGCTAAACCATTTGTTTCGCATGGATTCGAAGATAAGCCTTCTACTACGCATTGATTTGATGCTAAATCATGTGTTTCGCAAGGATTTGAATCTAACTCGTTTGTTTCGCTTGCTGTTGAAGCTAAATCATGTATATCACAAGTATTTGAAGCAAAACCATTTGATTCGCACGGATTTGATGATAACCCTTCTAGTTCGCATTGATTTGAATTTAAATCATGTGTTTCGCATGGATTTGAAGCTAACTCGTTTGTTTCGCATGCAGTTGAAGATAAGTCATGCATATCACAAGTATTTGAAGATAAACCATTTGATTCCCATGGATTTGAAGCTATGCCTTCTACTTCGCATTTATTTGGAGCTAAATCATGTGTTTCGCATGGATTTGAAGCTAACACGTTTGTTTCGCATGCTGTTGAAGCTAAATCATGTATATCACAAGTATTTGAATCTAAACAATCTGTTTCGTGTGGATTCGGAGATCAGCCTTCTACTTCGCATTGATTTGAAACGAAATCATATGCTTCGCTTGGATTTGAAGCTAACTCGTTTGTTTCGCATGCTGTTGAAGCTAAGTCATGTATATCACAAGTATTTGAAGCTAAACCATTTGATTCCCATGGATTTGAAGCTATGCCTTCTACTTCGCATCGATTTGAAGCTAAATCATGTGTTTCGCATGGTTTTTGAAGCTAACTCGTTTGTTTCGCATGTTGTTGAAGCTAAATCATGTATATCACAAGTGTTTGAAGCTAAACCATTTGTTTCGCATGGATTCAAAGATCAGTCTTCTACCTCGTATTGATTTGAATCTAAATCATGTATTTCGCATGGAATTGAATCTAACTCGTTTGTTTAGCCTGCATTTAGAACTAAATCATGTATATCACAGGTATTTGAAGCTAAACCATTTGATTCGCACGGATTTGATGATAACCCTTCTAGATCGAATTGATTTGAATTTAAATCATGTGTTTCGCACGGATTTGAAGCTAACTCGTTTGTTTCGCTTGCTGTTGAAGCTAAATCATGTATATCACAAGTATTTGAAGCAAAACCATTTGTTTCGCACGGATTTGATGATAACCCTTCTAGTTCGCATTGATTTGAATTTAAATCATGTGTTTCGCATGGATTTGAAGCTAACTCGTTTGTTTCGCATGCAGTTGAAGATAAGTCATGCATATCACAAGTATTTGAAGATAAACCATTTGATTCGCATGGATTTCAAGATAAACCTCCAACCTCGCATTGAATTGAAGCTAAATCATGTGTTTCGTATGGATTTGAAGTTAACACGTTGGTTTCGCATGCAGCTGAATCTATATCATGTATATCATAAGTATTTGAAGTTAAACCTTTTTTTTCGCATGGATTCGAAGCTAAGCCTTCTACTTCGCATTGATTTGAAGCTAAATCATTTGTTTCGCATGTATTCAAAGATCAGTCTTCTACCTCGCATTGATTTGAATCTAAATCATGTATTTCGCATGGAATTGAATCTAACTCGTTTGTTTAGCCTGCATTTAGAACTAAATCATGTATATCACAGGTATTTGAAGCTAAACCATTTGTTTCGCTTGGATTCGAACATAAGCCTTCTACTTCGCATTGATTTGAAGCTAAATCATGTGTTGCGCATGGATTAGAAGCTAACTCGTTTGTTTCGCATGCAGTTGAATCTAAATCATGTATATCACAAGTATTTGAAGCTAAAACATTTGATTCGCATGGATTCGAAGATCAGCCTTCTGCTTCGCATTGATTTGAAGCTAAATCATTTGTTTCGCACGGATTTGAAGCTAACTCGTTTGTTTCGCATGCAGTTGAAGCTAAATGATGCATATCACAAGTATTTGTAGCTAAACCGTTTGTTTCGCATGAATTCGAAAATCAGCCTTCCGCTTCGCATTGATTTGGACCTAAATCATGTGTTTCGCATGGATTTGAAGCTAACTCGTTTATTTCGCATGCACTTGAAGCTGAACCATGTATATCACAAGTATTTGAAGCTAAACCGTTTGATTGGCATGGATTTGAAGCTAAGCCTTCTACTTCGCATTAAATTGAAGCTAAATCATGTGTTTCGCACGGATTTGAAGCTAACTCGTTTGTTTCGCATGCTGTTGAAGCTAAATCATGTATATCACAAGTGTTTGAAGCTAAACCATTTGTTTTGCATGGATTCGAAGATAATCGTTCTTCTTCGCATTGATTTGAAGCTAAATCATGTGTTTCGCATGGATTTAAAGCCAACTCGTTTGTTCAGCATGCAGTTGAAGCAAAATCATGTATATCACAAGTAGTTGAATATGAACCATTTGTTTCGCATGGATTCAAAGATAACCCTTCTACTTCGCATTGATTTGAAGCTAAATCATGTGTTGCGCATGGATTTGAAGCTAACTCGTTTGTTTCGCATACAGTTGAAGCTGAATCATGTATATCACAAGTATTTGAAGCTAAACCGTTTGAATCGCATGGATTTGAAGCTAAGCATTCTACCTCGCATTGATTTGAAGATAAATCATGTGTTTCGCTTGGATTTGAAGCTAACTCGTTTGTTTCACATGATGTTGAAGCTAAATCATGTATATCACAAGTGTTTGAAGCTAAACCATTTGTTTCGCATGGATTTGAATGTAAGCCTTCAACTTCGCGTTGATTTGATGCTATATTATGTTTTTCGCTTAGATTTGAAGCTAACACGTTTGTTTCGCATGCACTTGAATATAAATCAAGTATATCACAAGTATTTGAAGCTAAATCGTTCGATTCGCATGGATTTGAAGCTAAGCCTTCTACCTCGCATTGATTTGAAGATAAATCATGTGTTTCGCATGGATTTGAAGCTAACTCGTTTGTTTCGCATGCAGCTGAAGCTAAATTATGTATATCACAAGTGTTTGAAGCTAAACCATTTGTTTTGCATGGATTCGAACATCAACCTACTGCTTCGCATTGATTTGGTCCTAAATCATGTGTTTCGCATGGATTTGAAGCTAACTCGTTTATTTCGCATGCACTTGAAGCTGAACCATGTATATCACAAGTATTTGCAGCTAAACCATTTGTTTCGCATGGATTCGTAGATAAGCCTTCTACTTCGCATCGATTTGAAGCTAAATCATGTGTATCGCATGGTTTTTGAAGCTAACTCGTTTGTTTCGCATGCTGTTGAAGCTAAATCTTGTATATCACAAGTGTTTGAAGCTAAACCATTTGTTTCGCATGGATTCGAAGATAATCCTTCTTCTTCGCATTGGTTTGAAGCTAAATCAAGTATATCACAAGTATTTGAAGCAAAACCATTTGTTTGGCACGGATTTGATGATAACCCATCAAGTTCGCATTGATTTGAATTTAAATCATTTGCTTCGCGTGGATTTGAAGCTAACTCGTTCGTTTCGCATGCTGTTGAAGCTAAATCATGTATATCACAAGTGTTTGAAGCTAAACCATTTGTTTCCCATGGATTCGAAGATAACCCTTCTACTTCGCATTGGTTTGAAGCTAAATCATGTGTTGCGCATGGATTAGAAGCTAACTCGTTTGTTTCGCATGCAGTTGAAGCTAAATCATGTATATCACAAGTATTTGAAGCTAAACCATTTTATTCCCATGCATTTGAAGCTATGCCTTCTTCTTCGCATTGATTTGATGTTAAATCATATGTCTCGCATGGATTTGAAGCTATCTCGTTTGTTTCGCATGCACAGAATATAAATCAAGTATATCACAAGTATTTGAAGCTAAACCTTTGTTTCGCATGGATTCGAACAACAGCCTTCTGCTTCGCATTGATTTGGACCTAAATCATGTGTTTCGCATGGATTTGAAGCTAACTCGTTTATTTCGCATGCACTTGAAGCTGAACCATGTATATCACAAGTATTTGAGGCTAAACCATTTGATTGGCATGGATTTGAAGCTAAGCCTTCTACTTCGCATTAAATTGAAGCTACATCATGTGTTTCGCATGGATTTGAAGCTAACACGTTTGTTTCGCATGCTGTTGAAGCTAAATCATGTATATCACAAGTATTTGAAGCTAAATCGTTTGATTCGCATGGATTTGATGATAAGCCTTCTACCTCGCATTGATTTGAAGATAAATCATGTGTTTCGCTTGGATTTGAAGCTAACTCGTTTGTTTCGCATTCTGTTGAAGCTAAATCATGTATATCACA